>NC_079191.1:290463113-290495613 GCF_029499605.1 Hyla sarda
CCGCTGGAATGAAGCTGCGCTCAAGCCACTTCCGGGTGCATGCGCAGTGGAATCACTTACAGAGCGGGGAGGAGAGGGAGATGTGGAGGGAGGGCATGAATAATTCATAAGCCGGGCGGCACTGCGGACGAGCAGCGCTGACATCACAGTGCCAGATGAAGACATGTAACCCGCCCATGCCAGTTATCTTCAATATTCATGACATGCAAATTATCAGGTGAACGACTGGACGGATCCGGGCATGGTAGGCAGCATATCGATCAGCATCCCCTGCACTTCCAGCCAGCAGTGGTTAGTGTGGAGGGAGTTTAATGACAGTTTTCCTATAATTTCTAGGCAGCACTATAACTGATTTCAAGCAGCATTTTGCATTAAATATAAAAGAGGCTGTGTGCTTAGTCTGAACTAGCACTTGGCAAGAAAAAGAAGGTCCTTCAGCAGATTAAGGTAGGAGTCTGCAGTGAAGTTTTCTTTCTGGTGACAGCCTTAGGGGTTATTTGTTTCCTCTTTTGTCCTGTAGAAACCATTTGGGATCAGGATGTATAGGGCTTGTTCAGATTTTCAACCGGATCCAATAGGATCCAACAAGATTTTTTGAAATGGTTTCAAATCAACTCTCTACTACAACAATATGAATGCTGCCTGTATGCAACATAAGAGTAATAAAATCTAAGTCTAGACATACTGCTCTTGCATCCTTTGAATCCTCCGACAGCATCATGAAGGAGTCAGGACTGCACCCTGAAACACAATTAGCTTATTGCATATTTTATATACTCATATGTCTTATATTTTAAGAACTTCGCACCTGTTCACTTCATCTAAAACTCTCTGGTAGAACCATGTCTTTAACCCCTTAAGGACCAAGCCAATTTTCAGTGTAGGACCCAGCCATTTTTTGCACATTTGACCACTGTCACTTTAAGCATTAATAACTCTGGGATGCTTTTACCTTTCATTCTGATTCCAAGATAGTTTTTTCGTGACATATTCTACTTTATGTTAGTGGTAAAATGTTGTCGATACTTCCATCATTTCTTGGTGAAAAATTCCAAAGTTTGATGACAAAATTGAAAATGTTGCATTTTTTTTTTTTACTTTAAAGCACCCTGCTTATAAGGAAAATGAATATTCCAAATAAATTATATATTGATTCACATATACAATATGTCTACTTTATGTTTGCATCATAAAGTTGACAAATTCTAAATGTTAAATAGGGAGCTCTACATAAAACAGAAGAACCCAGGCTGAGGATACTGCCTTGCACCCACCCAATGTGCCAAAAGATACTAAATATAAATAATACATGGAGCAGTCCTACCAGGCTAGGGATATAAGATAAAAAGTAAGAAGGAATAAAGAGTAAAGAATAGGGTAATAAGGAGATAATAGATAAGGAGTTGTGTCAAATATTAAACATTTATTAGATTAGATTAATCTTAGTAATTTAATAGTGAGGTCCTTGGCAGGGCCCTTGCTTCGGACGACACACAGAATAAATATTAACCATATAGTAAAAAATAAGTAAAATACGATTGGGGCTGATGTTGCACTAGAGGGGTAAATGGGACAAAAGGGGGTCTGGGCTGAAATAGGTGCCAAGCAATAGTCCATGGGATGCTGGTGAACTCTGTAGATGATAGGTGAAGAAGGTAATAGTCTTGTAATAGTCACATAGCACACGTGGCGCTGATGAGGTTAATCCACAGTAGTTAGTGCTCGGCAGCGTTCTAGGCTTTCAGGAATGAGCCCGCTCTCCCTGTCTGCGAGAGTTTGCTTTAGATGAATGCGCGTAATAGCGCTGCAGGTATACAAAGTTAGACAAGATGCCCTCTTCTCTACCCCGACGGCACGGGGACAAATAAGAGGTCAATAAAGAACGGGCACTATGTGCCTCTTACCGGCTCCTCTCAATTCAAATGCATGTGTCAGCGCCGGAGGTCCTCCGGTCCCTGTCCTCTGTGACCCCGGCAGCATAGGGAAACAGGAACAGGAGAGAGACGTAGGTACGGCGCTGGTTGCCGTTGCTGGCTGGGAGCCGGTGCTGTCTGCGGCTGACCAGCGGTAGATGTTCCGGACTCTGCTGAGATGATGGAATGCACCGATGTGCCCCGGTCTCTGTGCAAGAGAGCAGTCTGTACCAGACACGTTTCGGGGAGCCACATCCCCTTTTTCAATGGTAAGGATATTTATGTTTTTACTTTTGGAAGACATCAGAGGGCTTCAAAGTTCAGCAGCAATTTTCCAATTTTTTCACAAAATTTTCAAAATCGAAATTTTTCAGGGACCAGTTCAGTTTTGAAGTGGATTTGAAGGGCCTTCATATTAGAAATACCCCATAAATGTCCCCATTATAAAAACTGCACCCCTCAAAGTATTCAAAGTGACATTCAAAAGGTTTGTTAACCCTATAGGTGTTTCACAGGAATAGCAGAAAATTGAAGGAGGAAATTCAAAATCTTCATTTTTTAGTGGCTTGTTATTGTAGACCTAATTTTGGAATTTTTACAAGGGGTAAAAGAGAAATCTTCCTAAAATGTGTAACCCATTGTGTAACAGCATGGCATACTATTTTGGAAACTACACCCCTCAAGGAACGTAACCAAGGGGTACAGGTGAGCCTTAACACTCCACAGGTGTTTGACGACTTTTCGTTAAAGTTGGATGTGTAAATTTTTTTTTTTTTCCACTAAAATTCTGGATTTCCCCCCAAATTTATAATTTTTACAAGGGGTGATAGGAGAAAATGCCCCCCCCCAAATTTGTAACCCCATCTCTTCTGAGTATGGAAATACCCCATTTGTGGACGTTCAAGTGCTCTGCTGGCGCACTACAATGATTAGAAGAGAAGGAGTCACATTTGGCTTTTGGAAAGCAAGTTTTGCTGAAATGGTTTTTGGGGGGCATGTCGCATTTAGGAAGCCCCTATGGTGACAGAACAGCGGAAAAAAAAAACACATGGCATACTATTCTGGAAACTACACCCCTCAAGGAATGTAACAAGGGGTCCAGTGAGCCTTAATACCCCACAGATGTTTCACTACTTTTTGTTAAAGTTGGATGTGTAAAGGAAAAAAAAAAAATTCACTAAAATGCAGTTTTTTCCAAAAATTTTACATTTTTACAAGGGGTAATATGAGAAAATGACCCACAAAAATTGTGACCCCATTTCTTCTGAGTATGGAAAACCCCATGTGTGGACGTCAAGTGCTCTGCTGACGCACTACAATGCTCAGAAGAGGAGGAGCGCAATTGAGCTTTTAGAAAGAAAATTTGTTTGGAATGGAAGTCAGGGGCCATGTGCGTTTAAAAAGCCCCCGTGGTGCCACAACAGTGGACCCCCCTCACATGTGACCCCATTTTGGAAACTTCACAAATTCACAGAATTTAATTAGGGTGCAGTGAGTATTTACACCCCACTGGTGTTTGACAGATCTTTGGAACAGTGCTCTGTGCAAATAAAAAATTACATTTTTAATTTTCACGGACCATTGTTCCAAAATCTGTCAGACACCTGTGGGCGTAAATGCTCACTGTACCCCTTATTACATTACGTGAGGGGTGTAGTTTCCAAAATGGGGTCACATGGGGGGGGGGGGGTTCCATTGTTCTGGCACTATGGGGGCTTTGTAAACACACGTGGCCTTCAATTCCGGACAAATTCTCTCCTCAAAAGCCCAATGGCGCTCCTTCTCTTCTGAGCATTGTAGTGTGCCCGCAGAGCACTTTACGTCCACACATGGGGTATCTTCTTACTCAGAAGAAATGGGGTTACAAATTTTGGGGGGCTTTTTTTCCTATTTTCCCTTGTGAAAATGAAAAATTTAGGGTAACACCAGCATTTCAGTGAACAACATTTTTTTCCTTCATTTTTCCATCCAAATTTGAAGAATTTTCATTTAACACCTGTGGGGTGTTAAGGCTCACTATACCTTTTGTTACATTCCGTGAAGAGTGTAGTTTCCAAAATGGGGTCACATGTGAGTATTTCTTTTTTTGCGTTTATGTCAGAACCGCTGTAAAATCAGCCACCCCTGTGCAAATCACCAATTGAGGCCTCAAATGTACATGGTGCACTTTCACTCCTGAGCCTTGTGCGTCCGCAGAGGCATTTTACGCCCACATATGGGGTATTTCCGTACCACGGAGAAATTGCGTTACAAGTTTTGGGGGTCTTTTTTTCCTTCTACCGCTTGTGGAAATAAAAAGTATGGGGCAACACCAGCATGTTAGTGTAAATTTTTTTTAATTTTTTACACTAACAGGCTGGTGTAGCCCCCCATAAGCCCTTTTCATAAGGGGTAAAAAGAAAAAGACCCCCAAAATGTGTAGTGCAATTTCTTCCGAGTACGGAAATACCCCATATGTGGCCCTAAACTGTTTCCTTGAAATACGACAGGGCTCCAATGTGAGCGAGCGCCATGCAGATTTGAGGACAAAATTAGGTATTTAATAGGGGAGGACAAAGGGGTATTATACGCCAGTGATTCCCAAATAGAGTGCTGGGAGTTGTTGTTTTGCAACAGCTGGAGGCTCCGTTTTGGAAACACTGCTGTACAATACGTTTTTCATTTTTATTTGGGGGGGGGGGGGGGGGGGGGAGACTGTGTAAAGGGGTGTGTATGTTGTGCTTTACCCTTTATTATGTGTTAGTGTAGTGTAAAAAAAGGTATATTAAAATCCCTGAGTGAGGACAAAGAGGATTGTTTTATTTTATTACAATTTAGGAGAATGTTAAACAGAAACTTGAAAAAAAAGATTGTTTTGGCTTCTCCAAAAAAAAAAAAAAATCCTTTTCGTAAGTATGGTACGTAGCAAGAGGAAGAAAATCCTGCAAAAAAAAAAAAAAAAAATTATAAAGAAGGCTTCCACCTAAAAAAAAGGTACAAATATCTGATGCCAACCATAAGTCACCTCCGCATGGGGCAGTCTTCAGCAGCTTTCAGATATCTCGTCAGAAACATCACAAGATACCTGGGTTACCGATGCTATTTAGAAAGCTTTGTGATGATGCTCAAAAAATTTCCCCCAACAGGTTCATCATGAGCTGAAACTATTCCTATGGTGGAGGATGAAGGTGGAGGATCCAGTGGAGGATGAAGGCTGGTCATAGCCTTGTCATTTTGTAAACAAACGCTTTGTGAAAAAGAAATCCTTCAATATGGAAGGAATTTAGTCTGCAGTCCACAATATCCAGTGAGGAGATTATCTTGCATTAATAGAGCTGCCATCACATCTCCTCCATGTATCTCTATGGGAGAGATCTCCGGCTCTGCTTCGTGCTGTGGACGACTCAATCCATTCATGCATAGAGCCAGAGCGCCGGGCGGGAGATTGCGGCCAGCTTATGACCCTCCCCATGATCTGAAACTTTTACCCTATCCTTCGGTTAGGGAATACGTTTTTAGATACTGGATAATCTCTTTAAGGACATATTCGAGAGCACGTCATCTTTATTCATCTTGGTGTTTACACAATACAAAAACAAAAAAAAGTCCTGAAGAAGTTGCCACCTTAATATGGAAAGGTTTTAAAAAGGGCTTAATGCCAAACAAACTCAAAAGTAACTGCAATTAATGCTAAACTAAATGGAATATTTACTTTGCTAACACTCATCTCTAGATTCTTGAAAGCCGTCAACAAATTACACCTGGGTCATCATAACCCTATTACATCATGGGAGCCATACCTGGTACTACAGAAACTCTGCCAACAATCCTAAACAACAATGTTCCTTATAGCAATTACTTCTGCTAGATATATTAGCAAACTGCAAGTATTATCCTGTAAGGAATCATACTTAAGATTTTTTATTTATTTTTGTTGCCAAAAGTAGCATATACCCTTAATCTAAATCAAAAAATTGTGCGTGAGCAAGACCAAGATGAAAATTATCTACTCAACATGAGAACCACCATCTCTACATACCAAAAGAAAACATTCTTTTTGTCAATTAGAAGATCTGTTTATTGAGTATCTAGGCCAGAATAGAAAAAAATGTGAGAAAGGTACATTAGAAACATTATCAAACAATGTTATGCCTCAGCAGACTTTAACCCCTACAAGACCCATGACTTACCACTAAGTCACGACACCCTGGGTCTTAAGGACCCATGACGTACCGGTATATCACGGGGAATTCTGGTCTCCGCCATACGCCGGGCGGGGACCGAACGGTGGTGACTGCTGATACCGATCAGCAGGCACCCCGCGAAAATGCCCACCCCATGTCGGTGATTGCTGCAAATCGCCGGTGAATTCACACCGGCGATTTGCGCAATTCCGGGTCATACGGGTCTATGGTGACCTGGAAAATAAGGGGGATCGGGGTTGTCCAAGAAACCCACGATCCCCCTGAAGGCATAGGAGTGAGGTGCCACCCCTCCTATTGGTCGTAAAGAAGCGACGACCAATAGCAGATCGGGGGTGGGGGGGTTAACTTTCGGTTTCCCCGTTCAGCCCACCCACAATAGGCGGGGCAGAACGGGGAAACCAACGGGGACCGGCGCCGAAGTCCACTTACCCATCGGCCACGGCGACGATCGACGGTGTAGATCGGCAGCAGCAGATGACAGCGATGCGGCTCCCTGGATCCAACGGAAGCCGGTGAGTGGTACAGTGGTCTCTAAACTGTAGCCCTCCAAATGTTGCAAAACTGCAAATCCCAGCATGCCCAAACAGCTGTCTCGGCATGCCATAACTACATCTCCCAGCATGCCCTTCGGTGATCAGTACATGCTGGTATTGTAGTTTTGCAACAGCTGGAGGCACACTGGTTGGAAAATACTGAGTTAGGTAACAGAACCTAACTGAAGGTTTTCCCACCAGTGTGCCTCCAGCTGTTGCAAAAGTAGAAATTCCAGCATGCACGGTCTTTCAGTGCATGCTGGGAGTTGTAGAGATGAGCGAACTTACAGTAATTCGATTTGTCACAAACTTCTCGGCTTGGTGTTTGCAGACTTTAGCCTGCATAAATGAGTTCAGCTTTCAGATGCTCCGGAGGGCTGGAAAATTCTCCTAGGACTATGTCCACCTTTTCCAGCCCACCGGAGCACCTGAAAGCTGAACTAATTTATGCAGGCTTAAGTCATCAACTGCTGAGCAGAGAAGTTCGTGATGAATCGAATTACTGGAAGTTCGCTCATCTCTAGTTGTAGTTTTGAAACAGCTGGAGGTTTGCCCCCCCGCCCCCCCCCCCCCAATGTGAATGTACAGGGTACATTCATACGGGCGAGTTTACAGTAAGTGTCCTGCTTGACGTTTCAGCTGCGGCACATTTTTTGCCACAGCGCTAACTCCTTGCAGGAAACTCACTGAGGGTTGTTTTTTGCTGTTTTGGCATCATAGGGGCTTCCAAAATGTGACATGCCCACCAAAAACAGTTTCAGCAAAATTTGCTTTCCAAAAGCCAAATGTGACTCCTCTTCTGAGCATTGTAGTGCACCCGCAGAGCATTTTACATCCTAACATGGGGTATTTCCATACTCAGAAGAGATTGAGTTACAAATTTTGGGGGGCAATTTCTCCCATTACCCTTTGTAAAATGGTAAATTTGGGAAAAATACTGCACTTTAGTGAAAACTTTTTTTTTCATTTAAACATCCGACTTTAACGAAAAGTCGTCAAACACCTGTGGGGGTGTTAAGGCTCACTGGACCCCTTACTACGTGCCTTGAAGGGTGTAGTTTCCAAGATGGTATGCCATGTGGGGCATTTTCTGCTGTTCTGGCACCATAGGGGCTTCCTAAATGTGACATGCCCCCCAAAAACCATTTCATCAAAATTCACTCTCCAAAATCCCATTGTCGCTCCTTCCCTTCTGAGCCCTCTACTGCGCTCACAGAACACTTGACACACACATATGAGGCATTTCCTTACTCGAGAGAAATTGGGTTACAAATTTTGGGGGACTTTTTCTCCTATTACCCCTTGCAAAAATTCAAAGATTTTTCGAAGATTTTGAATTTTCTCCTTCACTTTGCTGCTATTCCTGTGAAACACCTAAATGGTTAACACTTACTGAATGTCATTTTGAATACTTTGAAGGGTGCAGTTTTTATAATGGGGTCATTTACTGGGTATTTCTAATATGAAGACCCCTCAAATCCACTTCAAAACTGAACTGGTCCATGAAAAATTCTGATTTTGAAAATGTTTTGAAAAATTGGAAAATTGCTGCTGAACTTTGAATCCCTCTGATGTCTTCCAAAAGTAAAAACATGTCAACTTTATGAAGCAAATATAAAGTAGACATATTGGCCCTTATTTACTAAAAAAGTGTTGTGTAGGTTGTCTTTGTGGGTTTTAATTCCCTACAATTTATTTTCCATGGTATCTACTAAGGTTTGCCTACATTTTCCACTTTCCCTACACTTTGCTTTTTTTTTTTTTTTTTTTTTTTTTTTACACATGATCTGATCTGTAGGGTTTTTCTCAGCTCAAATCCACCACATTTTATGTGGAAACCTTAGTAAATATGTTGAGTTTTTGTGAAAATGTCGGGAACACGCCCCTTTTCATGGCAGCCACGCAGTTTTTTCGGGTTTTCTAAGCAAAATGGTCAGGGTTTTTTCAATTCTGGCGCAAATTCTGGTGCAGAATCTGGCACAGACAGAATTTCTGGCGCAATGCGACAGAATCTGGCGCACAACCCGACAAAACATGTCGGGTTTGCAATAGTAAATGAGGGCAATTGTATATGTGAATCAATATATAATTTATTTGGCATATCCATTTTCCTTACAAGCAGAGAGTTTCAAAGTTAGAAAAATGCTAAATTTTCATGAAATTTGGGTATTTTTCACCAAGAAAGGATGCAAGTAACAACAAAAATTTACCACTGTGTTAAAGTAGAATATGTCACGAAAAAACAATTTCGGAATCAGAATAATCTGCAAAAGCATCCCAGAGTTATTAATGCATAAAGTGATGATGGTCAGAATTGCAAAAAAAAGGGCTGCGTCCTTAAGGTGAAAAAGGGCTCAGTCCTTAAGGGGTTAAAAAATTTGCAGTTTTTGTGCAATATGTGCTAGCCGTATATTACATGCCCTGCACCATTTTCTAAATGTACTCGCACACATGCCACCACACAAAAAGGGTGTCCAGAAATCATTAACTTACACTACCTTTGATAACTGTCCCCCCCTGGATCTTGCATCATCTAAAGGATCATCATTTGGCCTAAGAATGTTTTTGGGCCATTTTCTCTGGTTCCTCTTAGTGGGCTGCCTGAGGACAACCAGGAAATGAGAATTTTTTTTTATTTCCTGTAGTCTGGCAAAAATACATTTTAATATTGCTGAATACATTATGTCTTCTGTGCTTACTGGTACTGTTTTATATGGTTTATTCAGCTGAATTGAATTAACTAATTACTAATTAAACTATTGCTAATTTACATACATCTATTCCTGGGTAAATGAGAATTTGTTAACCCCTTGCCTTTGGACTACAGGAAATGAAAATTTTATGAGAAGAAAAATGTGTCACCTAATGTCACCTACAATTTACACCTAGTGGAAAGTCTTGCATATCTGTGCCAATATTTTTTTATAATACCTATGCTATACAATTTCATTTACATTGTACTTTTACATTTTTGGGGATCTATTTTGTGTTGTACAAGCGAATTACAAAACGTAATTAAAATGTAATTTACAACCACAGAAAAGAGTGCTCATACCTCAGTAATATACTCCAGTAGATCAAGAGCTTTCTTGAAATCATATTCATTTGCCCTTCTATTCTCCTCACTTATGTATAGCTGTGACATGAAAGCAGAAACAAAGTACAATATTATTTTTAGACTGCAATCTATGTACAGTAACTGATAATTTGAAATAGAATTTTGTTTCTAATAATATTTTTACTAATGTATGCATGAACATAACATGTAGGAATATTGTAACAGCATTTTCAAGGCATGTTAAATAACATCAATATTATAGGTAGAGCACAAAAGGAAAACTTGTTTTTTAAGAACTAGGATAGATACAATCTATTAAGGACCTGTCCTGAGTACAAAAATTATTATTTATTTTTACCACCTTGTAGCCTCAGGTTCCCTAATTTCAAGGGGTTTAAGGAGAATGGATGTAAATGTATGTCCTGATGTGGTGGTACTCAACACACCACAACATACATGTCATGTACATGATGCGTGAATCTGACCAAAGCTCGCATCATGCACAGCAGGTCCCAGCTGCTATCAGCAGCCAGGGAACCACTGGTAATGGCAATTGCACTGATGTGCACCAATAACCCCTCAGATGCCATGGTAAATACAGATTAAGGCATCTGCGGCGATGCAAGTGTCGTGATGGATGATGGCACTGCCGCGGGTATCTGATCATCCTAGATGGCTGACAGAGGTCCCGTCACCTGTTTCGGCCATCATCTTCTCTTCTTCGGTGTGACATCAAGCAGATCAGAGAAGAAGATAGCCAATAATACTGATACGTGTTATGCCTATGCATTGTATAAAAATATTTTAAAAAATTTGAAAAAGTCCCTGCCCCAAAAATTAAATGGACCCATTTTCCCATAAAAAAAACATATTTGGTTTTGCCGCATGTGCAAATGTCCGATCAAAACATAATGAACGGCATAAACGTAAAAAAAAGTCCAAGTTAAGATAAAAAGTGACGTCACAGCAACGCCCCCTACATTCATGTCTATGGGAGGGGTTGTGAGCCGTGATGTCACATCCTGGAGGAGGTGCCCGGCACAGGATGCCGAGGGCTGCAAAGAGATCTCTGGGGTTCCAGCGGCGGGACCCTTGGTTGGGATTAGACAGGTCCCTTTGGATAGGGGATAAGGCCGGAATACCCCTTTAAGGGGTAAATAGTGGGATAGGGGCATCTTCAAGGGATCATATTCAAGGGAGTGAGGGTGTGTAATTATAAAACTACTAACCACACCCACCAACATAGCATTTACGAACCCCATCTGACAATTCAGTGGAAAGTAGAAATAGTTTCCAATACATAGGGCTTTTCCTATTTGGTTGACTGAGGGGGAGATTTATCAAAACCGGTGCAGAGGAAGAGTGATGCAGTTGGCCATAGTAACCAGATTACTTCTTTCATTTTTAGCAGGCCTCTAAAATGAAAGAAGAGAGCTGATTAGTTGCTATGGGCAACTGCACCACTCTTTTTGCAACGCACTCAGGGAGATTTAGCAAATTTGTGCAAAGGAAGTGGTGCAGTTGCCCATAGCAACCAATCAGCACACTTATTTTAAAGAGGCCTGTGAAAAATGAAAGTAATCTGATTGGCGGATATGGGCAACTGCACCACTCTTCCTCTGCACAGGTTTTGAAAAAACTCCGAGGGCATTGCAAAAAAAGTACAAATGTTCAGTTACGGCACCCAAGGCTACAAGTTGATATAAAATAATAATTTTCTAAAGAAAAAACTTCCCAGTGTGAACAAGGGCTGTAAACAAAGCACTCAACAGGGCAATATACATAAATACTATAATATTACTGAATTCTAATTATAGGTTTAACATTTTAGATACCCAAATTAAATCTGCATAAGCACAAAGTCTCAAAAGACATATACACAATATATGAGACTTTGTATTGCAATCATAACGGAATAAGGTGCCCTATCTCACATAAACAGAAAACATTCTTATAAAACTAAAATATACGAGTGTAAAAAAATGCTTAACACGAGAAAATTTTATTTCTACATTTTCATTTTTTCTTTGTCGCCTTTTAAAAGGGAATGTGTTGCTAATGTATTTTTTGGGATCAGAGGCAGAATTAGGTGGGCAGGTTTGTGTGGTTTATGAGAAAATCTTGCTCAAGCTTCTTATCTGTACCAAAATCATGATATAGAGGGTTTGGCTTTCTGTTAAGGTTCCTGCTTTCGTAGCCTGGTATAACTTGGTGGAAAAAAATTAAAGTTATGAATACTAGACATCTCAGAAGGCTGTAAATCGAACAAAAGCACTAGCTAAACATTATGAAGTATGGACACACTAGAAGTAACTTTTCCTCCTCCGCTCCCTTTTTATTTTTTTCTCTTCCACTTCAATCTGGGTGGGGTGAGGTTTTCTTTTTGATGCAGTCGGGTGCAGCAGGGAGATTACAGGACCCCAGCGGCGGGACCCCTGTGATAAGATATCTTATCACCTATGCTTTAGATAAGTGGGTAAGATGTCTAGGGGTAGGACGGACCCATTTACCTTAATGACCAGGCTTTTTTTCTTTTTAACCCCTTAACGACGCAGGACGTATATTTACGTCCTGCGCCGGCTCCCGCGATATGAAGCGGGATCGCGCCGCGATCCCGCATCATATCGCGTGGGTCCCGGCGCTAATCAACGGCCGGGACCCGCGGCTAATACCACACATCGCCGATCGCGGCGATGTGCGGTATTAACCCTTTAGAAGCGGCGGTCAAAGCTGACCGCCGCTTCTAAAGTGAAAGTGAAAGTGACCCGGCTGCTCAGTCGGGCTGTTCGGGACCGCCGCGGTGAAATCGCGGCGTCCCGAACAGCTGATCGGACACCGGGAGGGCTCTTACCTGCCTCCCCGGTGTCCGATCGACGAATGACTGCTCCGTGCCTGAGATCCAGGCAGGAGCAGTCAAGCGCCGATAATGCTGATCACAGGCGTGTTAATGCACGCCAGTGATCAGCATTAGAGATCAGTGTGTGCAGTGTTATAGGTCCCTATGGGACCTATAACACTGCAAAAAAAATGTTAAAAAAAAGTGTTAATAAAGGTCATTTAACCCCTTCCCTAATAAAAGTTTGAATCACCCCCCTTTTCCCATAAAAAAAATAAAACAGTGTAAAAAAAATAAAAAATAAACATATGTGGTATCGCCGCGTGCGTAAATGTCCGAACTATAAAAATATATCATTAATTAAGCCGTACGGTCAATGGCGTACGCGCAAAAAAATTCCAAAGTCCAAAAAAGCGTATTTTGGTCACTTTTTATATCATTAAAAAATGAATAAAAAGTGATCAAAAAGTCCGATCAAAACAAAAATCATACCGATAAAAACTTCAGATCACGGCGCAAAAAATGAGTCCTCATACCACCCCATACATGGAAAAATAAAAAAGTTATAGGGGTCAGAAGATGACATTTTTAAACGTATAAATTTTCCTGCATGTAGTTATGATTTTTTCCAGAAGTGCGACAAAATCAAACCTATATAAGTAGGGTATCATTTTAACCGTATGGACCTACAGAATAATGATAAGGTGTAATTTTTACCGAAATATGCACTGCGTAGAAACGAAAGCCCCCAAAAGTTACAAAATGGCGTTTTTTTTTCGATTTTGTCGCACAATGATTTTTTTTTCCGTTTCGCCGTGCATTTTTGGGTAAAATGACTAATGTCACTGCAAAGTAGAATTGGCGACGCAAAAAATAAGCCATAATATGGATTTTTAGGTGGAAAATTGAAAGGGTTATGATTTTTAAAAGGTAAGGAGGAAAAAACGAAAGTGCAAAAACGGAAAAACCCTGAGTCCTTAAGGGGTTAAATTTGACATGTGTCTCTTTAAATGGTAATAACTTTAGAATGATTTTTCTAAACTGAGTCATCCTGAGACTTTTTTCGTTACATATTGTACTTTATATAAGTCGTGCATTTTTTGTTGACATGCAGCATTTTTTGTGAAAAACTCAAAAATATTGTGAAAAACTGGAAAATTTCTGCCTTTATTTTTATGATAATACAGGGCTGTTATTGGGAAAGGGGCATTTATTAAAACATTTTTACACTTCATACTTTTATTGAAGAACATTTTATTATTTTTATTTTTCCCTTTTTACAGGTTATACTGTGCTGCAATACATTTATACTGCAGCACAGTATAACCTGATGAGCTGCACACACTACAGCCTGTGGCTGGATCTCACAGGCTTCCGTAGCTGGCAGACAGGAGGCCATTAGCTGGCCTCCTGCTGCCATAGCAACCAACGACGACCCACAATTTTATCGCGGCGCCACCGTTTGTGAACGGGGGAGCCCCCTCCCCCTGTCAACACGGTAGATGCAGTTATCAGGATTGATCATGGCATCTATGGGGTTAATGCTGCCGGGATCGATGCAATCCGCATGTGGCAGCTGGGTCCCGCCGCTGCAGTCTCCTGTGCTGTGTGCACAGGTGATCAGCAGGACATAGGCATACGTCCCAGTGCAAGAACATGTTGGGTGCTGGGACGTATGCATATGTCCTGCAGTGGCAAGAGGTTAAATATTTGATTTGATTCCAGAAAGGTAAGGAGGGCATCACATTTAAAGGTTTATAGTTAATGAGGTTGGGTTGGTTCCAATATTTAAAGGGATAGATATAATTTAGAGGTTGAAAATTTAATGGAACTGTTGGAAACTTATTTGGCTACAACAGAGGTTGGTCGTAAGTAGGGACGTCCCGATACCGATGGTGGTGTCAAGTACTTGTACTCGTGCAAATGTCCCGGATACCTAATCCGATACCAGCCGGCAGGACTCCCGCCGGCAGGTATCACGGAGGTGCGGTAAGCCGCAGGCACTCTCCGCTACCGACCTTTGCAGTGTGCTCAGCGCACATCATACCCGCATTAACCGTTTGAGACGCCATGATCAAAGTTGATCCTGAGATTTCCTGCCGGTAGACCAGGGATCCTGATCGGGATCACTGCGGTGAAATCGCGGTGTCCTGATCAGCTTTGAGGACGGCATTAGTCCTGATAAGCCTTGCCAGGCATTAGTAAAGGAGCGCCGATAACGCTGGACGATAACACATGGCATAGCATTGGTCAGTATGCGATCTACAAACTGCATGTAATAGTCCCCCACCAGGGACTAAAAAAGTGAGAAAAAAACTGTAAAAAAACCTTCCTAATAAATTTTTTTTATCACCCCCCCATTTCAAAAAGTTTAAATAAAATAAAAATTTGGAAAAACTAAAAAAACTTAACTTTTTCCCATTAAAGAAAAAAAAACCCTGTCACATGACATTGAAAAAAAAAAGTACTAAAAAAAAAATGGTATCGGGACATCCCTAGTCATAAGTATCCTACACTAATTAGTATTTATAAGTCTTGGGTAAGGTTAAAATTCTGTTAGGGGTAAAGGGAAGTCTTCCCTTAACTACACTGTTATTTTACAGAATTTTTCAAAATTGGTGGATATTTGTCTTGGAAGAAATGGGGTTTGACGCATGTTACACAATTTTTTCAAAATGAACAGCTTACTGAATTTGCCACACTGAAGAGAATGTAGGAAAGATGCTGTTTTCAATTTTATCAAATTCAACACGCATTTAGTGCCACTATCAAAAAAGATTTTTTGAAACACTTAGGGAATATCACTAAAAGTCCAGCATTTTTTCTATGATACAGCAAGTAGTAAATAAGTAAGGCAGGAAAGGGAAATGTGTGAAATAGCTGAGTTTAAATGGAATACTATATTGAAAAGTCTGAAAATTGTTTCACTAAATGAGAATCAAAATAATCCAATTTAAAAATTATTTCTCGACTAGATTATACAACCCCTTAAGGACCACGCCCATTTTAACCTTAAGGACCAGGCCAATTTTATTTTTGCGTTTGTTTTTCCCATCTCGCCTTCTAAAATCCATAATGCTTATATTTCTATCTACAGACCCATATAAGGGCTAGTTTTTTGCGTGACCAATTGTACTTTGTAATGAAACCTCTCATTTTACCATAAAATGTAGGGCGATTTCTTTTTTTTTTAGGGAGGAAATTTAAATGAAAACCACAATTTTGGACATTTTGGGGGGTTTTGTTTTCACACTATACACTTTATGGTAAAAATTACATGTGTTCTATTCTGTGGGTCAATACGATTAAAATATAAAAGCTAGATGCTTTTATATTTTTGTACCGCTTAAAAAAAAATCTAAAACTTTTTGTAAAAAATCAGTAATCTAAAATCGCCCTATTTGGAGCACCTATAACTTTTTCATTTTTCCGTATATAGGGCGGTATGAGGGTTGTGCCGTCTGTACTTTTTATCGATGCCACATTTGCATATATAAAACTTTTAGATAATTTTTTATAAATTTTTCTTTTTTTTTTATAAAATGTGACAAAAAAGCTGCATTTTGGGACTTTTATTTTTTAAGTTTACGCCATTCACCATACGGGATCATTAACATTATATTTTTATAGTTGGGACATTTACGCATGCGGCGATACCAAATAGATTTTAAAAAAATTATGCTTTTTGGGGGTAAAATGGGAAAAACTGACAATTTACATTTTTATTGGGGGAGGGGATTTTTACATTTTTTTTTAACTTTTTATCTTCACATTTTTAAACTTTTTTGTTTTAGTACACTTTTTATGTCTATATATAGCAATCAATTGATTGCTAATAATGTTCAATGCTATGCATAGGATATAGTACCGAACAGTATTATGGGTGATCTTCTGCTCTGGTCTGCTCGATCTCAGAGCAGAGGACCCCAGGAGACGGCCGGAGCCAGGTGAGGGGACCACCATTTAAAGTACCGCACTGCCGCAATTTGTATTTGATCACGGCATCTGAGGGGTTAATGGCGGACATCAGCGCAATCACAGATGTCTGCCGGCTGCCGTGTATGAAGAGAGCACCATTCCGATGCTCGCGGTCATACACAGGACGTAAATGTACGTCCAGGTGCGCGAAGTACCGCCAAAGCAGGAAGTACATTTACTTCCGTGGTCGTTAAGGGGTTAAAATGTGACGTGAGCGCCTTTGCTAAATGTCTTTGTGAGTGATGCGGGATTTGAACATTCATGGAAATTCTCGTATGCAAAGGCCCTCTGGGATGCAATTGTTAAAAATCAGATTGTATGAATGTGAATCTAGAACAGTGGTTCTCAACCTTTTGGCGACTGTACCCCCAAAGGCTGAAAGTATGTCCGCGGGTACCCCCCTCGCGCAGATCCCCTTGTGCCATTATCCCCCCCTCCATCTTACTCCCCTTGTGTGTGCAATTATTGTCCGATATGGCAAAAGGGGATCAGAGGGAGGGGGGAATAATAGCACAAAGGGGTTAATCTCTTGTGCCATTATTCCTCCCTCCTCCTCTGATCCTCTTGTGCCATTTCTCCCCTTCCATCTTAATCCCCTTGCACGATTCCCCCTTTCTCTGATCCCCTTTTGCCATATCGGATAATAATGGAACAAGGGGATTAAATTGGAGGGGGGAAAAATGGCAAAAGGGGATTAGATGGAGGGGGGAATAATAGCACAAAGGATTAAGATGGAGGGGGGGGAAATAGCGCAAGAGATTAAGATGGAAGGGGAGAGGGATAATGGCGGGGGGGGGGGGGGGGGGGGGGGGGGGGAGATGGGGAGTAATAAAACACAGGTTGAGAACCCAGGATCTAGAAGTTAATTTAACTATTGTTATGTTGGGTAATACGCAGAAAATAGAAGCTTCAAAATGTAAACTGGTGTCTAAACTTGTCTTGTTTTAGGAGTATTATTAATAGTTAGGAGTTGGTTTGCTAGGAAAATTTCAACTACAAGTAGAAAGAATTTAAAATTATGAGATCACTCACAAACGATAAAGGGGAGTTAATATAAAAAGAGCCAAACATTAGGAAAATTGGGTAGTATTAATGAATTACATATTTTTTTGTTTCCTCCATTTCCCCCCCCCCCCCCCCAACCATGTCCTGTGGTGAATGTAATATTCATTTTATGTAAGTGATGAGTAAATATGCAGCTTTTTTAAAGCTGTTGAAGTATCACATATGTATTTGAATTTTGTACATAAGTGCAACTTTGGTATATTTTGCATGAAATTAAATATTGTTCTATGATTTTTTATGTAATGTATTTATGAACAATATTCTCTGTGAATATTTAAACAACAAGTAATATGTATCATGTAAAAAAAAAAAAGTATCCCTTATCCAAAAAATAGGGGATAAGTTTTAGATTGTGGGGTGTCAGAGCTGGGGCCCCCGTGATCTCCTGTTTAGAGCCCCGGCTCACCTTTACAGTGGCACATCACGCCCCCCTCTATATAGTTCTATGCCATTCTAGTTCTAAGCCGTAGATTGCTGAACGGCTCTCCCAAAGAGCCTTTGGATAGGGGATAGGGTTTTATTTTATTTTTTTTTACACATGATACTTGGCCTTTAATAAAAAAAAAAAAAAAAGTCTAAATGTATCCTGCTGCAGCAGCAAAGTGATCCAAACTATAAGGGTGTATTCACACGTACAGTGTCCAGCACATATTAATGCGTAGGATTTAAAGCTGCAGAATTGCAATGTTTAGTCATTTTTTTAAACATTGAATGATGCAGTATAAATCTGCAACGTTTGTGTGAATAGAACCTAATGATTAGGGTCCATTCCAACAGATTAGAAATGCTTATGATGTTGTCACCAACCTTGATCAGGTTTAATGGGGATAATACAGGCAGTACATTCAAGTCCCATCTTTTGTCTTCCAAAAGCTGTTTCGGCAATGTCTCTTGGTAAAGAAGAAAACGTTCCTGGTTTGAAATTTCTAAAAAAAGTATACATTTGTTGTTAATCTTAGTAAACACAATATAAAATGTTAACTTATGTGATATACAGGTTTGATAAAGCACTGCCCCATCAAGTTTATATCTCAAGGTTGTTCTTTATTACACATATTTATGGAGTAACTTTCTAAACAGCAGCTTTTAGATGTACATCAGATTTTCCCATGTAAATAGATACATACAGCGGGTGAAATAAATATTGAACAAGTCACCGTTTTTCCACAGGGATCCGTCCCTAGACCTCCCCTAAAGCCATTAGTCTATTTGGAGTCCTGGATGAGGAGGTGTGGCCTCATCATACCCGTGTGTTCTTGCAGGAATCCCTATTTATTGCTAGAAACGTGGTGAATGTGAAATTTCCCTTTTTACAAAAAACAGGAAGTGCCCTCCTAAACTTGAACTGGTGTGGGGTCCCTGGTGCGCCTCTCCCCTTACATTATTATTGTTTTTTTTTTTTACTTTTCAATAAAATAAATAAAAAAAATGTATATAAATATATATTACATACATACATACATACATATATATATAGATGCAAATCATAAAATGTTTTTCAGTATCTTGTAATACCTTTTTTATTGGACTAACAGCATTTTGTAGAGACAAGCTTTCGGGATTCCTCCCTTTATCAAGTCCAAAGCAAATCTAAGCTCACAAGTAGAAGACACAAGTTACAGCTCACTAATATGCAGGGGTTACGACAATAGATGTGGAGAATTCACACTAAGATGGGCCATAAATTGTCCTGCTATAGGAACATAGACTAAATAGATAACGATGAGAAAAAGGGGGAGGGAGGGGGGAGCAGGGGAGAGACTGGGAATTAAGCAGGTGAGATGCAAAAGAGAACACAGTGCAGGTTATAAGAGAATCCAGTACAGCACAGGTTATAAGAAATGTTGATGAGATAAGAAGCTCAAATCCACATTAAGTCCCCTGTTTTTCAAATCAAAAAACAGTATCATTTTGGCTTCAAATGTCTTTCTCTCGTGTGTTTTTGAAGTTCCCTCTCAGTATCTTGATTGTAAGGTCATGTAAAAAAACATGACCTTACAATCAAGATACTGAGAGGGAACTTCAAAAACACACGAGAGAAAGACATTTGAAGCCAAAATGATACTGTTTTTTGATTTGAAAAACAGGGGACTTAATGTGGATTTGAGCTTCTTATCTCATCAACATTTCTTATAACCTGTGCTGTACTGGATTCTCTTATAACCTGCACTGTGTTCTCTTTTACATCTCACTATGTCCTGCTAATTCCCAGTCTCTCCCCTGCTCCCCCCTCCCTCCCCCTTTTTCTCATCCTTATCTATTTAGTCTGTGTTCCTATAACAGGACAATTTATGGCCCATCTTAGTGTGAATTCTCCACATCTATTGTCTTAACCCCTGCATATTTGTGAGATGCAACCGGAGCCTTCTATTTGTGAGCTTAGATTTGCTTTGGACTTGATACAAGGGAGGAATCCCGAAAGCTTGTCTCTACAAAATGCTGTTAGTCCAATAAAAAAGGTATTACAAGATACTGCAACATTTTATGATTTGCTTCTGCATCACTGGACTAATACGGCTACTCAAATCTACTATATATATATATATATATATATATATATATATATATATATATATATATATATATATATAATTATTTTATTTTTATTATTTCCACTAGTGCTATTGACATGAAATTGTCATCAGATGTTGATAACCACCCAAGTAATCGTTTCATACAAAGACACCAAAACAAAGTCAGAAATTAAGGGCTCATTCACACGGCGGTCTGCCCTTGTTAATTCATGCCGTTCTGCAATCCGTTTGATACTTTTGCAAACAGCTGTAAAAGGATCCCATTGATGGCAATGGGATTTTTTTTTACAGTCCTTTGTCACCTGTTTGCTTTCTATTCCATTTTTTCTGCCAGAGAAAAGACAGTGCATGCAGTATTTTTTCCTCCGTAAAAAAAAAAAAAGGAACAAAAATGGATACAATAAATTTTACATTGAAGTCAATGCAAAACGGTTGAGCCCTTAATGTCATCTGTTTGCATCAGTTTTTGGCAATCATTTTTGATGAGTTATTAGTTCTGAGCTTGCTCAAGAGAGATGTGAGCAAAAAAAAAAAAAAAAACTGCCCCACAAAACGGACAGTAAAGGATATGAACAGATGAGAAAGGATGCAAAATGATGAAACAGGATGCCACATTTTGTTTTTATTTTAAATAGTTGTTAAAATAACAGACAAATGGCATACTGTTACATCAGTTTGTGTGGTAGCCCTTGGGGGGTGTATGGTAGGGATGGTATGATGTTGGTATATGAGGGGTTAATATTAATCCAGTCACTCGTGATGCCAGGGTGAGGGCTGGTAGTTTAACCTCCTTTGTACGTAAATTGTTTGAGTGTTTTCTAAGAGATGCTATTTTGGAGTATCTTGATAAAAATAAATGTATGACTCCATATCAGCTTGGGTTTATAAGGGATTGGTCCTGTCAAACTAACCTGATCAGCTTTTATGAGGAGGTGAGCTCCAGACTGGACCAAGGGCAATCGCTGGATGTCGTATATCTGGATTTTTCCAAAGCATTTGATACGGTGCCACATAAAAGGTTGGTGCATAAAATGAGAAGAATTGGGCCCAGGGGAGAATGTGTGTAAGTGGGGAAGTAACTGACTCAGTGATAGGAAACAGAGGGTGGTTATTAATGGTACTTATTCTGATTGGGTGAATGTTACTAGTGGCGTACCACATGGGTCAGTCTTGGGTCCTATTCTATTTAATTTATTCATTGATGACCTTGTAGAGGGGTTGAGTAGTAAAGTAGCAATCTTTACAGAGTTTATCATCTGCAAAGTGGTCAACAAGGTTGGAGGTTTGGGCTGGGAAGTGGTAGATGAGGTTCAACACTGATGAATGTAAGGTAATGCACAAAGGGAAGAAAAATCCAGGCTGGGATTATGTATTAAATGGGAGCACACTTGAGACGACTGACATGGAAAACGACTTAGGAGTTTTAGTTAACAGTAAATTAAAGCTGTAGAGACCAGTGTGTCAGCTGCTGCCAAGTCAAATAAAATCATGGGGTGCATCAATAGGGCCATAGATGCCCACGACAAGGAAATAATTCTACCGCTGTACAAATCACTGGTCAGACCACACATAGAATACCGTGTACAGTACTGGGCACCAGTGTACAAGAAAGATATAGTGGAGCTGGAGAGGGTTCAAAGAGTAATACAGGGAATGGGAGGACTACAGTACCCAGAAAGATTATTGGAATTGGGGTTATTTAGTTTAGAAAAAATAAGGCCTAGGGGAGACCTAATAACTATGTATAAATATATCAGGGGACAGTACAGAGCTCTCTCACATGACCTATTTATACCCAGGACTTTATCTATAACAAGGGGGCATCCTCTACGTCTTGAGGAAAGAAGGTTTCTACACCAACACAGACAAGGGTTCTTTACTGTAAGAGCAGTGAGACTATGGAACATTCTGCCAGAGGAGGTGATCATGGTGAAGTCTGTAAAAGAGTTCAAAAGGGGTCTGGATGCATTTTTGGAGAGTAATAACATTGCTGGTTATAGGTACTAGATTTATAGGGACAGAACGTTGATCCAGGGATTTATTCTGACTGCTGTATTTGGAGCCGGGAAGGAATTTTAACCTCAAGTATGAGGGTTTTTTGCCTTCCTGTGGATAAACTCAGTAGGGACTGATTAGGGATATAGGTTGAACTTTGTGGACTCAGGTCTTTTATTCGACCTTATGAACTATGTTACTATGTAAAAGGAGTAGTCTACTGAAAAGGATCTGTCAGTCAGTTGTGCCCAGGCTGCTAAAACAAAAAGAGAAAAACTCTGCTTCCTCCAGTGCACCATAGCGTGCTACAGCTGTTCGGTCTGGTCTTTTTCCTTCTTTCGTGTGCACAAATTGTCACACTGCGCTCTGCCTATCATCGGCCGCATCGATGTCCCGCCTTGGCCGGTGATAGGCTGAGTGCAATGAGACGATTTGTGCACAAAGAAGGAGGAAGACGACCGAACAGCTGTAGCGGCGCTATGGGGGAAGCCAAGTTACAAAAGTTTTCATTTTTTGCGCAACCCTGACCCAACTGACTGAAGATACTTTTCAGTAGACTAGTCTAAGTAAATTATTAGCCTTTTTTGGAACTAAGACAATATTGGCTTCAGTCGCATTTTTAAGAACAGCACCAGCCTTACATGATTCATACAAAGTTTCATAAAGTTATTCCGTCTTTATATGTCTCAATGTAATTCCATCCGAGCCAGGTGAGGATAAGTTCTTCCAAACCATATTTTATTTTGGCTAAGGAGATTTCCTTACCCAATATTACCCCTTTCAGCCTCGGATAACTTGGGTAACCTACACCTATATAAAAATTCTAGGGATCAACCGATTTTTTAGGGACGATTCCGATAATCTGTGGAGGTTAGGGCTGATCGATAACTTATACAGATATTCCGGTATAAGTTATCGGCTATTTATCCCCCCCGCGACTCCGCTGCAGATCATTGATTTAAAGCGGGCGCTTTAAATTAATGAACTGCTGCGGCTTTTGCGGTGCCATAGGCCGCCGCCGCCACCCACTTCTCTCCCCCTGCCTGTCCGTTGGTCCTCCTGAGTCCCATTCACCGGCACCACCCCCCACCCCCACTGCACTGCCCCGGCCCCATTTCCTCCCCCATCCCCGGTTTTATAATTACCTGTTCCCGAGGTCCACTCTACATCTGGCTCCGGTGGCATCCTCCTGAGCTGTCACTGTGCGCACTGATGGTGACGTTGTGTCACGTCACTCGTCATTGCGCACAGCGTAACGCAGGACGCAGCAGGAGCCAGAAGTAGCGTGGACCCCGGCCCTCCCGGGAACAGGTAATTATAAAACCAGGGATGGGGGAGGCAATAGGGTTGGGGCGGTGCGGTGGGGGGTGAGATGCGGTGCTGTGGGTCGGTCGCGGTGGGGGCGGTGCATTATCGGATTATCGGCAAGGTAATTGCCGATACCGATAACGCCCAAAATCGTGAATATTGGCCGATAATATCGGCCAAACCGATAATCGGTCGATCCCTAAAAAATTCCTTAATTTCATTTCATCAAGCCTCCCATCTGAATGATAGAAATAATTGACTTTTTCTCTGGATTATATTTGTATAGCCTCTTTTTCGATGATAGAGGCTCGGTTCGGTGATAACCCCAGATTCAACATGAAATGCCACAATAAAAGTTTTCTTCCTGAGCCTTCACCAACTTTGCCAAACAGTTCCAGTCTTCCCCTCTCTACAAACCGTTATTGCTCTCTTAAAATACCTTATGTTATGTTTTTCCTATGCATCATCACCATGAGCATTCTTCATTAGTATGTAATTATTCTTTACCGACTGTGCAAAAAAAAATTGCCTTTTTAACCTGTAGACTTCTAAACCTTTCATCTTTTCCTTTTTACGATATCACCCAGAACAAAATTTCCCTTAAAATGCTTTACCTGCATCCCAAACAGTGCCAAAAGCAGTGGAATTCCTGTTTACTCTATCTCCCAGTATTCTACCAATTCCCTTATTACTTTTCCTTTCTATTTATAGTAATAAGGATTAAACTGAAACTGTATACTATCCCTTCTGGTCCCCACAAGGTTGACTTCCACAGGCATGTGGTTAGAGATGGATTTTGATTAATATGTGACCCTCTCCACAATTCTTATTCCTAATTCGTTCCCCAGTACTAGATCTATAAAAAATGCAGATTTGTAAATTGAAGAAAAACAAGAACATTTTACCATTTATGGTATTAACCCCTTAAATACCAAGCCCATTTTAACCTTAAGGACCAGGCCAATTTTATTTTTGCGTTTTCGTTTTTTTCTAAAATCCATAACTCCTTTATATTTCTATCTACAGACCCATATAAGGGCTTGTTTTTTGCGTGACCAATTTTACTTTGTAATGAAACCTCTCATTTTACCATAAAATGTACGGCAAACCCCCTCCAAAAAAATTTTGAGAGAAAATTTCTATGAAAACCACAATTTTGCACATTTTGGAGGGTTTTGTTTTCACACTATACACTTTACGGTAAAAATGACATGTGTTCTTTATTCTGTGGGTCAATACGATTAATATGATACCCATGGCTAGATACTTTTATATTTTTGTATCTAAAAAAAAAAATCTAAATTTTTTGTACAAAATCAGTAATTGAAAATCGCCTTATTTTGACCACCTATAACTTTTTCATTTTTTCATATATAGGGTGGTATGAGGGCTCATTTTTTGCACCGTCTTCTGTACTTTTTATTGATACCACATTTGTATATATAAAACTTTTAGATAATTTTTTTTATAAAATGTGACAAAAAAGCTGCATTTTTGTACTTTTATTTTTTACATTTACGCCATTCACAGTACGGGATCATAAACATTATATTTGGATAGTTCGGACATTTATGCATGTGGCGATACCAAATATATTTATTAAAAAAATTTTACGCTTTTTGGGGGTAAAATGGGAAAAACTGACAATTTTCATTTTTATTGGGGGAGGAAATTTTTCACTTTTTTTTACTTTTTATTTTAACATTTTTCAACTTTTTTATTTTTACACTTTTTATGTCCCCATAGGGGACTATCTATAGCAATCATTTGACTGCTAATACTGTTCAGTGCTATGTATAGGACAGTATTATCGGTGATCTTCTGCTCTTGTCTGCTCGATCTCAGACCAGAGCAGAAGACCCCGGGAGATGGCCGGAGCCAGGTGTGGGGAATCTCCAGCCGCCATGTTGGATGATCGAATCGCGCGGCAGTGCTGCGGGCGATCCGATCATACATTCAAAGTACCGCACTGCCGCAGATGCCACGATCTGTATTGGTCACGGCATCAGAGGGGATAATGGCTGACATCCACGCGATCGCGGATGTCGGCCATTACCGGCTGGTCCCCGGCTGCTGCCGTGTAGGACATACACAGGACGCAAGTGTACGTCCTGGTGCACGAAGTACCGCCAAACCAGGACGTACATTTACGTCCGTGGTCGTTAAGGGGTTCTCCGGTGATTTTTTTTTTTTTTTATCAACTGGTGCCAAAGAGTTAAACAACTTTGTAAATTACTTCTATTTAAAAATCTTAATCCTTCCAGTACTTATCAGCTGCTGTATGCTCAACAGGAAGTTATTTTCTTTTCTGCCTTACCACAGTGCTCTCTGCTGAAACCTGTCTCTCTGTCTGTCTAGGGAACTGTCCGGAGCAGGAGATGTTTGCTATGGGGATTGGCTCCTGCTCTGGACAGTTCCTGAGACAGGCAGAGGTGTCAGCAGAGAGCACTGTGATCAGACAGAAAATACATTTTAAAAGAAAAGAAGTTCCTCTGAAGCATACAGAGGCTGATAAGTACTGGAAGGATTAAGATTTTTAAATAAATTGGGAGAAATTATTTTCTTTTAGGAACACCAGCAAGTGCTCAAGCACCCGTAATGAAAATAAAAAAATGCAATGACTCCTTCAAAACCATTTTGTTAATTTTCTTATGAACCAAAATTGATAACCCAGCCAAGTAACTTGAGGCATATGCATGAAGAATTATACTTGCACATTGTTTATGAATTCTATAGGCGGCATCAGGTGTAAGGGTGCATTCACACCACGTTTTGTACATACGGGTGCCGGATCCGGCAGGGGGAGGGGCAAACTGGGCGCTCCCGTACCCCGGCCGGATCAGCCTGTGACTCCGTTTAAACAAATCTCAAATAGCTAAAAATATCTTCCTTTATTACAAATAGCATATTACAGAATACAGTATATATAAATCCCCATAAAAACAGTAATTCACATTAATACACAAGGTGCGATATTTATAGGGACAATCCCCAATATTACATCCTAACCCGACGCGTTTCCCCGTAACTGGGTAATTTACAGTAACATACGTTTCATCAGGGGTAAAAAGATGGTTGTGGTTGCTTTAAAGCACAGACTTGTATGTGAGCAGCATATAGAACATATAAACAACAGATAAGGCAAATACATAAAAAAACATTATTAGACTGAGATAATCAAATGGTCTGTTCAGGTTTTGGAGCTGCAAATTGCAGTGATGCATCCTCAGACCTTCAATATTGTCTCAATACAGTCACAGTAGTCAAGGTATGTTTTTCTCTATAGCTGCTCTCAAAGATATATAGAGTGTACTCAGAATATATCCTCCAGGGATGCCACTACAGTCATGTAGATACATAAAGATACAGCCATCCAATTGATACAAATTCAGCGGTACATGTTATCAACCAGCCACACTCAGTTAGCAAAATCCTCCATATCTATTCCCGCTGCTAGTCGTCACCTAAGCTTAATATAGCAACCATTTAAGCACATGACCACCGCTCCTGATGCCGAGGGATGTGGTCGACCACATCCCTCGGCATCAGGAGTGGTTAGTTTGAGCTAGCTATTATTTATCTATATATCAGTGATTTGCTGTGACTCCATTTACTTTAATGATCTGACCGGAGTCAAACGGTGACTCCGGTCGGCACAGTTTTGACCCGTATGCGGTTTGCTGTCCTAAAACCGTAGTATACTACGGTTTTAGGTCCGGTCCAAAACCGCATACGGGTCATAACGGAGCCGAACGGAGTCACCGTTTAACTCCTGTCGGATCTTTAAAGTAAATGGAGTCACGGGCTGATTCGGCCAGGGTACGGGAGCGCCCGGTTTACCCCTTCCCCCGTATGTACAAAACTTGGTGTGAATGCACCCTAAGATGGGTTTCAATCAAACAAACCACTGCAGGCAAATATCTCTGTATCCTATCAAAAACAGCCTGTCTTTTAAATGTATTCCTCAATTCCCTGATATTCCACATGATTATTTTAACTGCCATGATTTAGAGGAAAAACAAAACAAAATAAAAAACACCCCAATCCACCCCGAGGCTGCCCACCCCCCATACCCCCTATATATGACATCAGGTCAAGGTCTCAATACATAGAAGAATCTACTTTTCCGTTCTTGATCCCCCTCCCCTACCCTACCTCCATCCTCACATCCCTCCAGCATCCAAGTCACTGCTTCCTGCGGGTCCTGAAAAAATATTAACTTGTCTTTGTATTCAACCAAGGTCTAGCTGTGAATTAAAGAAAATTTCAGCCCTGCTAATTTTTTTTTATTTTTTACCTCTTAGGCATATCTATTATTTTGGGTCTCCTTTAAATAGTCTGGGTATATATAAACTTTGTAGTAAGCCATCGCTCCCTTGCTTCCAGATATTATCTCTATCCCCAGAACACAGCAACTTCACCAAGGTAGTTCTAGGTGGGGAACCCGTGGGCGGTTTTCTAAATGGCACATGATGGGCCAGGGAAGAGAAAATCTGGGAACCAAATGACTCCAACCACCACTTTTTGCAAAACTCACGCATATTCCCTCCAGTAACCCAACTATTCTAACATTATGATCTTTTACTTTTCCGTACACTGCTTCCATTTTAAAATCTGGGCGTTCACATCTGGAACCGTATTCTCCAGGGAGCACAGTCTTATGAATCTTATTAAAATCTGCTCACAGCAGAGAACCATCCTTAGCTTTCCCACCTGGGCAGTCAAATTTCCTAATTGCATTATTACATGTCTGGACCCCAGTATAAATCAACTAATAGCTAGAATCTGCTTTGGTGCCATCAGGACCATTTTCTTGAAGATCAATTTCAGCTCCTGTCTCCACCAGTGATTTAATGGGGGAAAATGGTCTCAATCCTCTAATTTTCACCCCTCCAGGGAATGGTTTAATACATTTCTCTATTTTAAGAGTGTTCCTTTTGGGTAGGACCCATGGTTAATGCCAGGCATCACCGATGCCCGGTATTAACCCTTAAGATGCCGCAATCAAATTTGATTGCGGCATCTAAAATGAAACAAAGCATCCCAGCAGCTCAGCGGAGCTGATCGGGACTATTGCGATGAAATAACGATGTCCTGATTAGCTGAGAGGACGGCGGGAGGGTCCTTACCTGCCTCCTCACCATCTCATTTGTGTTCTACTGCTCCAAGCCTGCAATGCTGGAGCAGCAGAGCACTGATAACTATGACTAATGCTACGCTATGGCATAGCATTGAACAGTATATGCAATCAAAAGATTGCATGGTACAGCCCCCTATTGGGGGGGGGGGATGGGGAGTAAAAAGTGTAACAAAGAAAAAAGTTAATGTGAATAAGCCCCTTCCCTAATAAATGTTTGAATCACCCCCCCCCTCCGATTTTTTTAAATAAAATAATGTAATAAAAAATTATAAATATTATCATATGTGGTACCACTGAGTGTGTAAATGTCTGAACTATTGAAATGGTTAGCTAAACCCCATGGTTAGCTAAACCGCATGGTCGATGGCGTACACGCAAAAAAATACCAAAGTCCAAAATTGTGCATTTTTGGTCACTTCATATACCATAAAAATAATAAAAAGCGATCAACAAGTCCCATAAAAAAAATGGTACCAATAAAAACTACAGACCATGGCACAAAAAAATATATAGTTTTTTGCTCCTTTTACATATTGCATGGCTGCCTGGGATTTGTAGTTCACTACACACAATACCTATATACACACACACACAATAGATATATATATATACACACACACACACACACACACACACACACACACTGTATTTTCCCACACTGGCATATAAGACTACTTTTTAACGCAGGAAAATGTTCTCAAAAGTTGGGGGTCGTCTTATAGGGCGGATGCTGCAATCGGCCTAGACGCCCGGGGTATGGATAGAGAGAGCGGCGCTGTGCATCTTTCAACTGTCCGGCCCACCTTTGTATGTATCCTCTTACCGTACCTCTTTCTCTGCCTCTCAGATCTTGCTCCTGAGGACTGCAGTGAAGCGGTGCGCATGTGCAAGATCTGAGAGGTGGTGCAGGTGCGCATGTGCAAAATCTGACAGGCGGCGTTGGTGTGCATTTGCAAGATCAGAAGCGGAGAAGGAGGTACATTAATGGGATACAACGGTGGCGCATGTGCGAGATCTGAGAGGCAGCGGAGGTACGGTAATGGGTGGGCGGGCAAGATGGGTGAAAGAGGCATGTACCACTTTGATAGTCTTGGAGACAGGGAGGGCTGGGCAGACAGGGAGAGCTGACCAATCCAAGCAGGCTTTGTATACAACAACCAGCCAATCACTGGTAAGGTACCATACATGACGGTAGAAGGGTATTCTTATACGAGTATATCCCAAACTCTATATTTTAACTGTAAAGGTTTGGGGGTAGTCTTATACGCCCAGTTGTCTTATACGCCGGAAAATACGCTATATACACACACACATATATATATATATATATATATATATACACACACACAGCTATCCCAGTCAGAGTAAGTGCACGAATAGCTGGGATTTGTAGTCCCCTACACCAATAACTTATGCAATATGAAAGAGGAGCAGAGGATTATATATATATATATATATATATATATATATATATATCTATATAAAAGCATCTGCTCCTCTTACATATTGCATAAGATATTGTGTGTAGGGGACTATAAATCCTAGACAGTCATGCAATATGTAAGAGGAGCAGAGGATAATATATATTGCATAATGGGACTACAAATCACAGCCAGTCGTGTACTCTGTGATAGAGCTATAGCCCCAGGCAGTTCCTGTGACGGACGAGCACCTGCAGCACGGGATAGCACTAATCAGTGTAATCAGTTCTCGATTGCTCCTGCCTGCCATGGCTGATTGGAACACAGGAGCACCAATTGGACGGCAAGGAGAGAGGTAATGGCACTCCCGCATTGGTCACAATCAGGGGGTCCCAGTGGCTATCATCACCAGAGCTAACTATTCTCTGTACCTGCTTGCCAAACAGTCAGAGTAACATGATCAGATGTACCAGAAGTTTAACAGACTTCCATGGGACTTTAGGGAAAATACCTCACTCATGAGTAAGGGGGTGGGTTAGGGTTAATTTAACTGTACTAATATTTTACTTGGCACATAGGTAATGTGTACCAAGTTTCTTTGGAATATCTTAAACCACAGATTAAGATGTGTGTTTACATAACATCTAATCTGTGTGTATATTACTACACGAGTACCTGGCTTTGCCCAATCTTCCTACCTAAACCTTGTGTGAGAGGAAAAGCAACAAGGACACTTCTGTCCTCGTAGCCCATTCTCAGGTGGAGCTGAGCTGTGATGAAAGATTGTACGAAGCAAATGTAATGTGGGTGACTTTATGGGAGGGGCATGGCTTGCAAGCAGGAGGGACACGTTTACCCGGAGATGCAGTGGAGTGAAGCTTGTAAAGTAAAGTGGAGTTTACCCCTTAAGGACAAGCGCTGTAAATGTACGGCGCTGCTAATCTACACTTAGCGCACAGCTCTGGACATTTACAGTGCTGAGAGCCACCCCGGCATATCGCCTAGGGGAATTGCTCGGCGAATCACGGCCTCTCCAGGTCAGTCAGGTCACTGGTGACCCGGAAAATAAGGGTGATTGGTGGTGTAGGAGACACCACCAATCACCCTTGCCCAGGTTGACCAACTCCCAGGTTGCACGGTCTGTCAGTGCATGCTGGGAGTTGTCCAGCTGGGGGCACATTGTTTTGTTAACACTGAGCTAGGTAACGAGACTAACTCAGAGCTACCGTATAGGTGTGCCTCCAGCTGTTGCAAAACTAAAACTCCCAGCATGCACCGACAGACCGTGCATGCTGGGAGATGTAGTTTTGCAACAGTTGGAGGCACAAGTTGCGGAACCACCAGTGTGCGGTGTTAGTCTGTTACCAATCTCAGTGTATCCCAACCAGTGTGCCTCCAGCTGTTACAAAACTACAACTCCCAGCATGCACAGACCATGCATGCTGGGAGCTGTAGTTTTGCAACAGCTGGAGGTTCCCCCCCCCCATTGTGAATGTAACGGGTACATGGGGGTTTACAGTGAGTGTCCTGCTGCAAGTTTGAGCTGTGGCAAATTTTCCGCCACAGCTCAAACTCCCAGTGGGAAACTCACTGTGAACCCCTCGCCCGTGTAAATGTAGCCTAAAAACACTACACTTACACAAAATAAAGGGTAAAACACTACATATACACACACCTTTACACAGTCCCACTCCCCCCATAAAAATTAAAATCATCTCGTGCATCAGTGTTTCCAAATCGGAGCCTCCAGCTGTTGCAAAAAGCAACTCCCAGCATTGCCGGACAGCCACTGACTGTCCAGGCATGCTGGGAATTTTGCAAAAGGTGGAGCCACCCTGTTTGGGAAACACTGCCATAGGGTATTTTTGATGGAGGAGGCAAACGCCATGCTGGCATTCAGGTCCGCCCCATGGAAATCCCTAATATAAGCCTCAAATGCGCTCTCTCGCTTCAGAGCCCTGCCATATTTCAAGGCAGCAGTTTAGTGCCAGATATGGGATATTTCCGTATTTCCAAGAAATTGAGTTAAAAAAAATTTTTTTTTGGGGGGGGGGGGGGGGGGGGATGTCTTGGGCCTTTGAAAAGTTGGGGTCTACACCAGCATGTTAGTGTATAAAAGGTTTTTGTTTTCACACTAACCTGCTGGTGTTGCCCTATACTTTTCATTTTCATGAGAGGCAAAAGGAAAAAAAAAGACCCCACAAATTTTTTACACTATACAGTACAGAAATACCCAATATGTGGATATAAAGTGCTCTGCGGATGCACAACAGGGCTCAGGAGAGAGAGCGCACCATGTACATTTGAGGCCTAAATAGGTGATTTGCACCAGAGTGGCTGATAGCTACAGTGGTTTTGACATAAACGTAAAAAAATAAAAATTAAATTAAAAAAAACCCACATGTAATCTTGGAAACTTCACCCCTCAAGGAACGTATCAAGGGGTATAGTGAACCCTAACACCTCACAGGTGTTTGACAAATTTTTGTTAAAGTCGGACGTGAAAATGAAAAATTAGTTACCCCAAATTTTTGA
>NC_079191.1:290500613-290587846 GCF_029499605.1 Hyla sarda
AGTGGTCCAACATTCCGGCTGAGAGGTGTAAGAAGCTTATTGATGGTTATAGGAAGCGACTGATTTCAGTTATTTTTCCCAAAGGGTGTGCAACCAAATATTAAGTTAAGGGTGCCAATAATTTTGTCCAGCCCATTTTTGGAGTTTGGTGTGACATTATGTCCAATTTGCTTTTTCTCCTCCCTTTTTTGGTTTAGTTCCAATACACACAGAGGGAATAAACATGTGTATAGCAAAGCATGTGTTACTGCAATCCTTTTCTGTGAGAAATACTTCATTTTCTAGAAACATTTCAGGGGTGCCAACATTTATGGCCATGACTGTGTATATATGTGCATATATAGATAAATCTGACTTCAGATGCTCAGTAGGTTTATTCCTACAGATGTGCACGTTAATTATTTTTAGGGTAGGGTACGATTTGGGTGCGTGGGAGTCGGTCATCAAAATCTTCCTTGCAACCTATTAAGGAACATTGTCAAAACACTAAGGTGAGATACAGGGTTGGAAGGTGGAATAGATAAAGATTTTACTGCTTCAGTCCTAGGTTGGCATCTAATCAAAAGGGGATGCCGATGTACACAATGAAGCACTGGAGTAGGCCCATGCAGTTTAATAGCCCAAACATAGATTGTGACCATTTTCTAAGCACTTCCATGCCTATATGCATACTTCGCTTGTAAACCACTATTAAGTCCATCTAAATAAGCATATTGGTAAAGGACATAGTATAATCAGTCTACTGCAGTGTACCGTAGTATACATCTTTATTATTTAGGCATCTCTTTATTGATGGGATGCCGACATATACTTAGAAAGGAAGCTAATAACACTTCCTTACTCTTAGACTTTTTTTTATCACACATTATTGTATTTTATGTAACATAGGAGAAGCCAATTTTGAAGTAACATGCAGCAGAAGACTGCAATGTTTATCTTTACATCATGTGCTTATTCATAGTCTTTTCTGTAAAACACACACACACACACATATATACACACACACACACACACACATACGTACATATACACACACAGACAAAAAAGGAAGGCCCAACAGCACTCTCAAAAGGGAAAAAATTGAACAAAAAGTAGGGTGCAGGCCACTGAAAATAGAAAATCAGTCCATAGATTCCTCTGCATCAATAAAAATAGAGACCAGTGCAGCACTCCATAAAGTGAAAAAGTGGATTTATTCCATCAAAAAAAATGTGTAACAGAGCAGCAACGTTTTGATCCTCTCCAGGATCTTTTTCAAGGTCAAAAACGTTGCTGCTTTGTGTTACACATTTTTTGGTATGGAATAAATCCACTTTTTCACTTTATGGAGTGCTGCACTGGTCTCTATTTTTATATATATATCTGAGTAATCTACCTTCCATTTTATCCTGCAGTGTATCTTCATGAAAATCAGATGCTAATGCAGCCAATTTACTCAAGCCCAACAATGTTTTCTTTTTGCAAAAATAGCGAGTTTCCATGTTTGCCAGAGTTTGCAGTGTTGTGTGTGCCTGGAAGGAAAACACAAGATTTAAGAAGAAATACAAACAGCAATACATCATAGATTGCATCACGTGAAAAAAAAAAAAAATATATTTGCAAAACATTAGATTAGTAGCTGAGAACTAAAGCCCTGCATCACATTTATGGCTATGTTGGGCACAACATCCAACCAAACTAAAATATAACTGCTGTATGAAATAATTAGTGGAAGAATTCCAACTACTGTTAAGATACATACATGTTTATTAACATAAAGCAAAAACAAAACAGAAACTGACAGAATGAAGTGGAGAGTCGATGCAATACAGAGGATTACCATACAATAGCTATATTAACAGCAGGCTTGCCACTGCATCTATCTCATCTTCATGATCACCTTTTCAAAGTCTTGACTGTTGATTTCATGTAACCAGCTAAGATGCTCGTGAGCTTGTAAGAAAGAAGCCAGCTGTCCGTGCTGAGAAACTGGTTGTGATAAAAGCTTTCCACGTTTTCCTTTTTCCAAATACCAGCGAAATAAGAAATCAGAAAAATTCTAAATTTTAAAAGATAAAATTTTATTTGAAATTAAAGTAATTAGGACATCAAGCTGACAATAACCCAAAACCAAAGCATTTAGGTGATCGATGCTGCGCCACATATTTAAGGAAAAATAATGCATAGCTGCACTATGCCCTTTACAATGCATGTTGCTGTCCCAAGCACCTCCTGTAGAAGGATAAAACCCTTCAAGACCCATGACTTAAATGTATGTCATGGTGCCCTGACATTGAGCTGATCAGGACATGAACATGAGCAAGTCCAGGAGTTGCGCTTGTTTCATGTAAATAGGGTCCCAAGGTCTAACAGCAGTCGGGACCTCCCCACTGATGTCCCCCCATTAACCCCTTAAGGACCAAGCCCATTTTGACCTTAAGGACCAGGCCAATTTTATTTTTTGCATTTTTGTTTTTTCCTCCTTGCCTTCTAAAAATCGTAACTCTTATATTTTTATCCACAGACTAGTATGAGGGCTTGTTTTTTGCGTGACCAGTTGTCCTGCGTAATGACATAACTCATTTTACCATAAAATGTATGGCGCAACCAAAAAAATACTATTTGTGTAGGGAAAATTAAAAGAAAACCGCAATTTTGCTAATTTTGGAAGGTTTCATTTTCACGCTGTACAATTTACGGTAAAAATTACATGTGTTCTTTATTCTGTGGGTCAATACGAATAAAATTGCATACTTTTTAACCAAATTAGTATGTTTAAAATCCTTCTATTTTGACGACCTATAACGTTTTCATTTTTCCATATAAGCGGCGCTATGAGGGCTTATTTTTTGCGCCATGATCTGTACTTTTTATTGATACCACATTTGTGTTTAAAAAACGTAATTTTTTAAATTATTTTGAATATAATGTGACAAAAAAAACAGTTCACCGTACGGAATCAATATGTATTTTAATAGTTCGGACATTTACACAGGCAGCGATACCAAATATGTATATATATATATATATATATATATTTTTTTACACTTTATGGGGGGGGGGGGGGGGGGTAAAATGGAAAAAAAAACGCATTTTACATTTTTATTGGGGGAGGGGGATTTTTAATTTTTAATTTATTAATTTTTTTACTTTCATTTTTACACTTTAATAGCCCACATAGGGGACTACCTATAGCAATCGTTTGATTGCTAATACTGTGCATGGGACATGGTACTGATCAGTATTATCTGCGATCTTCTGCTCTGGTCTGCTCGATCTCAGACCAGAGCAGAAGACCCTGGGAGATGGCTGGAGCAAGGTGAGGGGACCTCCGGCCGCCATGCTGGATGATCGGATCGCCGCGGGCGATCAGATCATCAAAAGTACTGCACTGCCGCGATCTGCATTGATCACAGCATATGAGGGGTTAATGGTGGACATGCGCGCGATCGCGGATGTCCACCATTACCGGCGGGTCCCTGGCTGCTGATAGCAGCCGGGACCTGCCGCGCATGACGCGAGCACCGGTCCAGTGCTCGCAGTGATGTCGGCGCGTAAATGTACATCATGGTGCGTTAAGTACCACGTCACCATGACGTGTATTTACGTCCATTGTCGTTAAGGGGTTAAGCCTTTAGATGACGTGATCAATACTGATAACAGCACCTAAAGCAGTTGCAAGATTTGCAAGACTAATCAGACCACCCACAGCATAATTGCAGGGGTCTGATGAGTCAAGATAGCGGCCAGAGATCTCCTCACCTGCTCCAGGAATAATCTTGTTTGGTCACATCATATCCCAGACAAAAACTGCATAAAAAGTGCTCAAAAAGTAACATATGTAAAAGGGCTAATTTTTGCGCCGTGATATGTAGTTTTGGTACTGATTAGACTGATTACTTATTCTAACCACTTTTTACTCAATTTTTTGTTGAATATGACGTCCTAAAAGGTTAATCGCCACATGCTGGCTATTAGCGTCAAGCCCTAGCTATTGAGCTGGGCAGCTGTGTATACATGGGCTGCTGTGTATACATCTCATGGGTCATTAAGGGGTTACATTGCCATTTTCTGACCCCTTATTTTTATTTTTCTGTATATTAGGCTGTATGATGGGGTAAATCTAACTAATTATGGAAGGGCTAAGTTTATATAGGGGTTAACACTTTTATAACACCATTAGTTCCCATTTTATATATACAAATGAAGTACCCATTCTTTTGGTCCCATGTAGGTGTATAAATAAGTAAAAACATATTGGCAAAATAAAGTAAACATGTTAAATACATGTGGAAATATCCAAACTATAAAAGGAAATTGTTAGAATGCTGCCTCTGGTCACATCACATTGCACAGAAAAGGCACAGAAAGCAATCTCCAATGCAAAAATTTCATCAATAAAATCAACTGATCATGAAACAAAACAGCTCCATACAGGGGGAAAAAAAAAAGTTACGGAATTCTATTATAAGTTATGCTAAAATTAATTGTACCCATTTAACCCCTTGGGGACGGAGCCCATTATGACCCTAAGGACGGGAGCATTTTTTGCAAATCTGACCACTGTCACTTTAAGCATTAATAACTCTGAGATGCTTTTACTTATAAATTTGATTCAGAGACTGTTTTTTGGTGACATATTCTACTTTATGTTAGTGGTAAATTTTCGTCGATACTTGCATCCTTTCTTGGTGAAAAATGTCATGAAAAATTAGAAAATTTTGCATTTTTCTAACTTTGAAGCTCTCTGCTTATAAGGAATATGGATATTCCAAATAAATGATATATTCATTCACATATACAATATGTCTACTTTATGTTTGCATCATAAAATTGATGAGTTTTTACTTTTGGAAAACATCAGAGGGCTTCAAAGTTCAGCAGCAATTTTTAAATTTTTCGCAAAATTTTCAAAATCGGAATTTTTCAGGGACCAGTTCAGGTTTGAAGTGGATTTGAAGGGTCTTCTGGTTAGAAATACCCCATAAATGACCCCATTATAAAAACTGCACCCGTCAAAGTATTCAAAATGACATTCAGTAAGTGTGTTAACCCTTTAGGTGTTTCACAGGAATAGCAGCAAAGTGAAGGAGAAAATTCACAATCTTCATTTTTTACACTCGCATGTTCTTGTAGACCCAGTTTTTGAATTTTTACAAGGGGTAAAAGGAAAAAAAATCCTCTCAAAATTTGTACCTCATACCTCATATGTGTATGTCAAGTGATCGGCGGGCGCAGTAGAGGGCTCAGAAGCGAAGGAGCAACAATGGGATTTAGGAGAGTGAGTTTTTCTGAAATGGTTTTTGGGGGGCATGTCCCATTTAGGAAGCCCCTATGGTGCCAGGACAGCAAAACCCCCCACATTGCACACTATTATGGAAACGACACCCCTCAAGGAACATAACAAGGGGTACGGTGAGCCTTAACACTCCACAGGTGTTTGACAAGTTTTTGTTAAAGTCGGAAGTGTAAATGAAAAAAAAAATTTTTTCCACTAAAATGCTGTTTTTTCCCCAAATTTTTTTTTTTTTTACAAAGGGTAATAGGAGAAAATGCCCCCCAAAATTTGTAACCCCATTTCTTCTGAGTATGGAAATACCCCATGTTTGGACGTCAAGTGCACTGCAAGTGAACTACAATGCTCAGAAGAGAAGGAGCGCCATTGAGCTTTTAGAGAGATAATTTGTTTGGAATGGAAGTAGGGGGCCATGTGCATTTACAAAGCCCCCCGTGGTGCCAGAACAGTGGACCCCCCCACATGTGACCCCATTTTGGAAACTACACCCCTCACGGAATGGAATAAGGGGTACAGTGAGCATTTACACCCTACTGGCGTTTCACAGATCTTTGGAACAGTGGGCTGTGCAAACAAAAAAATAACATTTTTCATTTTCACGGACCACTGTTCCAAAAATCTGTCAGACACCTGTGGGGCATAAATGCTCAGTGTACCCCTTATTACATTCCGTGAGGGGTGTAGTTTCCAAAATGGGATCACATGTGGGTATTTATTTTTTTGGGTTTATGTCAGAACCGCTGTAAAATCAGCCACCCCTGTGCATATCACCAATTTCGGCCTCAAATGTACATAGTGCGCTCTCACTCCTGAGCCTTGTTGTGCGCCCGCAGAACATTTTGCGCCCACATATGGGGTATTTCCGTACTCAGGAGAAATTGCGTTACAAATTTTGGGGGTCTTTTTTTCTGGTGTAGACCCCAACTTTTCCTTATCATAAGGGGTAAAGGGAGAAATTACACTACACATTTTGGGGGGCTTTTTCTCCTGAGTACGGAGATACCCCATATGTGTCCCTAAACTGTTGCCTTGAAATACGACAGGGCTCTGAAGTGAGAGAGCACCATGCGCATTTGAGGACTAAATTAGGGATTGCATAGGGGTGGACACAGGGGTATTCTATGCCAGTAATTCCCAAACAGGGTGCCTCCAGCTGTTGCTAAACTTCCAGCATGCCTGGACAGTCAGTGGCTGTCCGGAAATGCTGGGAGATGTTGTTTGGCAACAGCTGGAAGCTCCGTTTTGGAAACGCTGCCGTACAAAACGTTTTTCATTTTTATATGGGGGGGGGGGGGGGGGGGGGGGGGGGGACAGTGTAAGGGGTGTATATGTAGTGTTTTACTCTTTATTAGGTGTTAGTGTAGTGTTTTTAGGGTACAGTCACACTGGCGGGTTACGGTGAGTTTCCCGTTAGGAATTTGCGCTGAGGAGAAAAATTTGCCGCACCTCATACTTGAAGAAGGAAACTTGCTGTAAACCCGCCCGTGTGAATGTACCCTGTACGTACACATGGGGGGGGGGGGGACGGGGGCAAACCTCCAGCTGTTTCAAAACTACAACTCCCAGCATGTAATGACAGACTGTGCATGCTGGGAGTTGTACTTTTGCAACAGCTGGAGGCACACTGGTTGGAAAACCTTCAGTTAGGTTCTGTTACCTAACTCAGTATTTTCCAACCAGTGAGCCTCCAGCTGTTGCAAAACTACAACTCCCAGCATGCACGGTCTGTCAGTACATGCTGGGAGTTGTAGTTTTGCGACAGCTGGAGGCACACTGGTTGGAAAACCTTCAGTTAGGTTCTATTACCTAACTCAGTATTTTCCAACCAGTGTGCCTCCAGCTGTTGCAAAACTACAATTCCCAGCATGTACTGATCACAGCTGGGAGATGTAGTTATGCAACAGCTGGAGGTACGCAACAACAAAAAAAAACCAACAAGCCGAGACAGCTGTTTTCTGTGTGGGCATGCTGGAATTTGTAGTTTTGAAACATCAGGAGTGCTACAATTTAGAGACGACTGAACAGTGATCTCCAAACTGTGGACCTCCAGATGTTGCAAAACTACAACTCCCAGCATGCCCAGACAGCAAACAGCTGTGTGGGCATGCTAGGAGTTGTAGTTTTGCAAGATCTAGGGGGCAGTATAGAGATCACTGTGCAGTGGTCTCTAAACTGTAGACCTCCAGCTGTTGCAAAACTACAAATTCCAGCATGCCCACACAGCAAACAACTGTCTGGGCATGCTGGGAGTTGTAGTTTTGCAACATCTGGAGGGCTACAGTCTAGAGACCACTATAGTGGTCTCAGACTGTAGCCCACTAGATGTTGCTAGGCAACTACTCACGGGCTTCTGTCGCATCCAGGGAGCCGTCCTCTTCTGCTGCACGCCGCCCGCAGATCTCAGTCGCTGCCCGCCGCTGCCTCCGGACGGGTAAGTGGACTCCGGCGCCGCTCCTCTTAGTTTTCCCCGTTCTGCCCCGCCTATTGTGGGTGGGCAGGATGGGGAAAATGAAAGTAAACTCCCCCCCAGATCTGCTATTGGTGGTCGCATCTAGACCACCAATAACAGGGATAGGAGGGGTGCCACCTCACTCCTATCGCTTTAGGGGGATCGTGGGTGTCTTAGACCATAATGACCCGTAATCGGCGCAAATCGCAAGTGTGAATTCACTTGCGATTTGCGCCGATCGCCGACATGGGGGGGGGTCCAATGACCCCCCCAGGGCATTTGCATGGGGTGCCTGCTGATAGATATCAGCAGTCACCCCGGCCCTCCCACAGGCGAATGGATACGCCCTTCATCCTTAAGTACCAGGACGCAAGGGCGTATGCATACGCCCTTCGTCCCCAACAGGTTAAAGAGTAGCTATCACTAAATTACATTTCCCTATTCCCCCTCCTCATCTGTCACTGACACATCTGATACATCTATCCCTGTCTATTTTTTCCCAAATCCCCATAAAATAATCTAATTAAGCACAGCTGCAGGAGCTCACAGAGCTCTCTGGTGAGGGCAGGAAGTGGGCGGCCCCGGCAGGCGCAACGTCATCTGAAGACTGGCTGGGGCTCTCTTCTGCCCGTCTCCTCTCTCTCTTCTGCAGCTCGCACGCTGCAATGAATGAGGAGAGGGAGATGCAGGGGGCGGGGATATTTAAATTTCGTGTGCCGCTCGCATGCAAGTGCTGTGCTCGCTCTCTGCCTGAAGAGGAAACAGGTAATCAACATCGGGGGGGGGGTAAGTAATCCCGAGCCATACAGGGTGACACATAGTGGCCAGGTTTACAAATAAAAAAAAATCATGTTTTACATGTGTTTTTTACAAGTAAAATATATCACAAACATTTAGCTTTTTACATAATGTATTTAATAAAAAAAATATTTTTTATGAGAGCAACCATTTAAGCTTTTGTGCTTTCTGAAAGTAATAAAAATGGTGTCATTACAAAGTAAATGTGGTTTACAAACTATAAAAAAATACTAAACACTAAAAAAATTGTGGCTCTTCGAAGGTGATCATAAATAAGGAAAACCCCAAAATTTGGCATGAGTCTCGAAAGAATTAATCTCTTAAAGCGTACCTGTCAGATCACCCAAAAAAAAAACAAAAAAAAAAAACCTGTTACATGTTGCTCAGTATCTCATCCTGATTAACCCCTTCCCGACCTATGACATACCTGTACGTCATGAGTGGGAAGGTGTTCCCGACCCATGACATACAGGTACCTCATGAACATTTTTGCCGCTACTCGCAGCATCCCGCAGCGCCCGGTAAGATGGTGGCTATCACTGATAGCCAGCCATCTTACCATGCGACCATGGGGGGGGGGTTTCATCCCCCCACCCCCTCCCAGCGATCGCTGCTATCAGCTAGTCAAATCTGACTAGCTGATAGCAGCGTTTCGCTATCAGAATACTTAGCAGCGCGGTGTGTGTGTCCCTTACCCGTCCCCCAGCATCACTTAACCGGCCATGCAGTGTCCGGAGTGGTCCCGGCGCGAGCGGCGTCCTCCAGGCGGTCCCGGCGGTGAGTTTCCGGCAGCAGGGCGGCATCTTCATTGGCTGCTGTGAGATCGCCGTAAAGTAATCTCACTGCTGCCTCTGGGAGTTTCAAAACTGCAACTCCCAGCATGCCCAGACAGCCTTTTGCTTTCTGTGCATGCTGGGAGTTGCAGTTTTGCAACATCTGGAGGTCCACAGTTTGGAGACCACTGTATAATGGTCTCCAATCTGTGCTCTTCCAGATGTTGCAAAACTACAAATCTCAGCATGCTCAGTTTGTCCAGGCATGCTGGGAGTTGTAGTTCTCTAACATCTGGAAGAGCACAGATTGGAGACCATTATACAGTGGTCTCCAAACTGTGGACCTCCAGATGTTGCAAAACTACAACTCCCAGCATGCCCACACTGCCCAAGCATGCTGAAAGTTGTAGTTCGGCAACATCTGATCCTTCAGATATTGCCGAACTACAACTTCCAGCATGCCTGGGCATGCTGGGAGTTGTAGTTTTGCAACAACTGGAGGCACACTAGTTGGGAAACATTGTCCGTTTCCTACCTCAGTGCCTCCAGCTGTTGCAATTATTGCAAAACTATAACTCCCAGCATGCACTGACAGACCATGCATGCTGGGAGTTGTAGTTTTGCAACAGCTGGAGGCACACTGGTTTGGAAACACTAAGTTTGGTTGCAAAACACTTGAAAGTTTATTACTTAACTTAGTGTTTCCAAACCAATGTGCCTCCAGCTGTTGCAAAACTACAACTCCCAGCATGCACGGACAGCCAAAGGGCATGCTCGGAGTTTGCAACAGCTGGATGTTTGCCCCCTCCCCCCAATGTGAATGTACAGGGTACACTCACATGGGCGGAGGTTTACAGTGAGTGCTGCAAGATTGAGATGGCGTAAATTTTGCGCTGCAGCTCAAACTCCCAGCGGCAAACTTGCTGTGAACCTTGCTGTGAAGCCCATGTGACTGTACCCTAAAAACACTACACTACCCTAAAATAAAAAGTAAAAATCACTACATATACACATACCCCTACACAGCCCCCCTCCCCCAAAAAAATTAAAAACGTCTGGTACGCTACTGTTTCCAAAACGGAGCCTCCAGCTGTTGCAAAATAACTCCCAGTATTGCCGGACAGCCATTGACTGTCCAGGCATGCTGGGAGTTTTGCAACAGCTGGGGGCACCCTGTTAGGGGTATTCTATGCCAATGATTCCCAATGTCCACCCCTATGCAAATCCCTAATTTAGGCCTCAAATGCGCATGGTGCTCTCTTACTTTGGAGCCCTGTCGTATTTCAGGGCAACAGTTTTGGGACACATATGGGGTATCGCCGTACTCGAGAGAAATTGCCTTACAAATTTTGGGGGGCTTTTTCTTCTTTAACCTCTTATGAAAAGGTGAAGTTGGGGTCTACACCAGCATGTTAGTGTAAAAAAAAAAATTTTTTACACTGACATGCTGGTGTTGCCCTATACTTTTCATTTTCACAAGAGGTAAAAGGGAAAAAAGACCCTCTAAATTTGTAATGCAATTTCTCCCGAGTACGGAGATACCCCATATGTGGGCGCAAAGTGCTCTGGGGGCACACAACAAGGCCCAGAAGGGAGAGTGCACCATGTACATTTGAGGTGATTTGCACAGGGGTGGCAGATTGTTACAGCAGTTCTGACAAACGCAAAACAATAAATATCCATATGTGACCCCATTTTAGGGTGATTTCTCTCCTTTTACCCCTTGTAAAAATTCAAAAATTGGGTCTACAAGAACATGCGAGTGTAAAAAATGAGATTGTGAATTTTCTCCTTCACTTTGCTGCTATTCCTGTGAAACACCTAAAGGGTTAAAACACTTACTGAATGTCATTTTGAATACTTTGGGGGGGTGCAGTTTTTATAATGGGATCATTTATGGGGTATTTCTAATATGAAGACCCTTAAAATCCACTTCCAACCTGAACTGGTCCCTGAAAAGGTAACATTTTGAAAATCTTCAGAAAAATTTGAAAATTGCTGCGGAACTTTGAAGCCCTCTGGTCTTCCAAAAGTAAAAACTTGTAAAAATTTTTATGCAAACAAAGTAGACATATTGTATATGTGAATCAATATGTAATTTATTTGGAATATCCATTTTCCTTTCAAGCAGAGACTTTCAAAGTTAGAAAAATGCTAAATTTTCTAAATTTTCATGACATTTTTATAGATTTTTTTTTACCAAGAAAGGATGCAAATATCAGTGAAAAAACTATCTCGGAATCAGAATGATAAGTAAAAGCATTCCAGAGTTATTAATGTTTAAAGTGACAGTGGTCAGATTTTCAAAAAATGCCCAGGTCCTGAAGGTGAAAATGGGATGGGTCATGAAGGGGTTAAAACTAAATCCTACATGGCTGACAAATTATGTTAAAAGAGCAATAAACAACAAAAAAATAGCTTTCAAAAAATACAAATCTGATGGGTCAGCTATAACATTTAAACAGTACAAGGAGCTTAATAAAATCTGTAAAAATGTAATAAAAACAGCAAAAATTCAAAACGAGACACAGGTGGCCAAAGGAAGCCAAACTAATCCAAAATATTTTTTTAGATATATAAATACAAAAAAACCAAGGACAGAGCATGTAGGATCCCTTAATAATGATAATGGGGAGGTTGTCACGGGCGATCAAGAGAAGACGGAGCTACTGAATGGGTTCTTTAGTTCTGTATATACTATGGAAGAAGGAGCTGACATTGGCCAGGTCAGTGCTGGTAACACATCATGTAATGTACTGAACTGGCTTAATGTAGAAATGGTACAAGGTAAGTTAAGTAATATAAATGTAAACAAATCTCCAGGGCCAGATGGATTTCACCCAAGAGTTCTTAGAGAGGTAAGTTCAGTAATATCTGTACCCCTGTTCATGATATTTAGAGATTCTCTGGTGTCTGGTATTGTGCCAAGGGACTGGCGCAAGGCGAATGTGGTGCCAATCTTCAAAAAGGGCTCCAGGTCTTCCCCAGGAAACTATAGACCGGTAAGTTTAACGTGCATTGTGGGTAAATTGTTTGAAGGACTTATAAGGGATTACATACAGGAATACATAGGGGATAATTGTATTATAAGTGATAACCAGCATGGGTTTACTAAGGATAGAAGTTGTCAAACCAATCTAATTTGCTTTTATGAAGAGGTGAGTAGAAGCCTTGACAGAGGAATGGCTGTGGATATAGTGTTTCTGGATTTTGCTAAAGCATTTGATACTGTCCCTCATAGACATCTGACAGGTAAGTTAAGGTCTTTGGGTTTGGAAATTTTAGTTTAGTTTGAGTGGTGGTCAATGATTCGTACTCTGATTGGTCCCCGATTATTAGTGGTGTACCCCAAGGTTCAGTACTGGGCCCGCTGTTGTTTAATTTATTTATCAATGATATAGAGGATGGTATTAACAGCTCTGTTTCTATTTTTGCAGATGACACCAAGCTTTGTAGCACAGTACAGTCTATAGAGGATGTGTATAGGTTACAAGATGACTTGGATAGACTAAGTGTCTGGGCATCCACTTGGCAAATGAGGTTCAATGTTAATAAATGTAAAGTTATGCATCTGGGTACTAATAACCTGCATGCATCGTATGTCTTAGGGGGGATTAAACTGGCAGAGTCACTGGTAGAGAAGGATCTGGGTGTACTTGTAGATCACAGACTACAGAATAGCATGCAATGTCAGGCTGCTTCTTCCAAGGCTGGCAGGATATTGTCATGTATAAAAAGAGGCATGGACTCGAGGGACAGGGACATAATACTCCCCCTTTATAAAGCATTGGTACGGCCTCACCTGGAATATGCTGTTCAGTTTTGGGCACCAGTCCATAAAAGAGACACTGTGGAGCTGAAAAGGGTGCAGAGACGCGCGACTGAACTAATATGGGGCATGGAACATCTTAGCTATGAGGAGCGATTAGAGGAGTTATTATTGTTTAGTCTTGAGAAGAGACGTTTAAGAGGGGATATGATAAATGTATATAAGTATATTAATGGCCCATACAAAAAATATGGAGAAAAACTGTTCCAGGTTAAACCCCCCCAAAGGACGAGGGGGCACTCCCTCCATCTGGAGAAGAAAACGTTTAGTCTCAAGGGGCGACACGCCTTCTTTACCATAAGAACTGTGAACTTATGGAACAGTCTACCTCAGGAACTGGTCACAGCAGGAAAAATTTACAGCTTTAAAACAGGGTTAGATACATTGCTGGAACAAAATAACATTAATGCTTATGAAGAAATATAAAATCCCATCCCTTCCCCAATATCGCGCCACACCCCTACCCTTCAATTCCCTGGTTGAACTTGATGGACGTATGTCTTTTTTCAACTGTACTTACTATGTAACTATGTACATATAATTTTTATTTGTCTATGTCCTATATTTCTCTCAGAATTAGTTTTATTTCTGAATTACCTTAAAGGGGTACTCTGGCGCTAAGACATCTTATCCCCTATCCAAAGGATAGGGGATAAAGTTGCCTGATTGCGGGGGTTCCGCCGCTGGGGACCCCCGTGATCTTCCATGCCGCACACCGTTAGAATCAGCCTCCAGAGTATGCTCGCTCCGGGTCCGATTACTGGCGATCACGGGGACAGAGCATAGTGATGTCACGGCTCCGCCCCCCAAGTGACATCACGCTCCGCCCCCTCACGGCAAGCCTATGGAGGGGGCGTGGCAGCTGCCACACCCCCTCCCATAGGCTTACATTGAGGGGGCGGAGCATGACACAACACGGGGGCGGAGCCGTGACGTCACTATGCTCCGTCCCCGTGATCGCCAGTAATCAGACCCGGAGCGAGCACGCTCCGGAGGCTGATTCTAACGGGGTATGGCGTGGAAGTTCACGGGGGTCCCCAGCGGCGGGACCCCCGCGATCATGCATCTTATCCCCTATCCTTTGGATAGGGGATAAGATGTCTTAGCGCCGGAGTACCCCTTTAATGTTGTCGACCAGAAGCAGGGGGCGGGTCCCTTTCTTCTCCTCAGGTGATAACCACTCCCCATCCCTCACTCTCCTCAGTCACTGGTCTCGGGAGTGAGCATCTGTAACCCTTTCCTTTCTGGTTTTATGCTATACACACACACACTGTGTGCTTACAGCTTTTGCAAAACTACAGCTCCCAGCATGCCCACACATCCTTTGAGTTGTAGTTTTGCAACAGCTGGAGACATAGGATTGTTAAAACTCAGCAGTGTTGCTGCAGGCTGTGTTCCTCCTACTGTTGCAAAACTACAACAGCTGGAGGCATATGATTGTAGTCCTCCTGTATTAGATACATACACAGACTTAATTTATTCATACACATGCACATTACCTAGACAACACATATTTACACACATACATATATATCCACAGACATATATACATGCAGGGACACTTATGTTTTAAACAAAAAATCCTCCATTCAGTCCCCATCTTTAGTCACCAGGCTTCTTTCATCATCTGCTCACAGGCAGCAGTGTACTCCCGCCTCTCCCCTCTTCTCTTCACACAGACAGTGAGGGAGCCAATCATAGCAGCTTTAGACCTGCAGACCTGTCAATCATGAAGTGGGTGCATGACGTCTGTGCTGACGAGTGGACACAGCCAGGTGGGTAAGTATCCCAGGAGGCAGCTGTTTGATTGGCTTTTTCAGTATGAAATATTGACATTTTTTGATTGAAAGCCATTACAAAAAACTTATCGGTTTAGCATGCTTTACAACATATTCGGGATCGACCGATATCGATTTTTTAGGGCCGATCGCTGATAATTTATACCGATATTCCGGTATAAGTTATCGGCTATTTCAACCCCCCTGGCGGGGCAGAAGCCGTTGCAGATCAAAGATTTAAAGCGGGGGCTTTAATTCAATGAACTGCAGCGGCTTTTGCAGTGCCAGAGACCGCCGCCGCTGCCCGCTTCTCTCCCCCTGCCTGTTCTGAGTCTAACCACCACAGTTGCCCCATCGCCTCCCCCCCATCCCTGGTGTTATAATTTCATGTTCCCGGGGGTCCGCGATCCTTCTGGCTCAGTCAGCGTCCTGCGCTGTCACTGTGAGGTCGCGTTGGGGATGTCACTCGTCATTACGCAGCACAGCAATAGCGCAGGAGCCAGAAGGATCGCGGACCCCCGGGAACAGGTAATTAAAACACCGGGGATTGGGGGAGGCGATGGAGCAGCGGCGGCGATAGTCGTCGCGGGGCATTATCGGCCAGGTAATTGCCAATACCGATAATGTCCAAAATCATGATTTTCGGCCGATAATATCGCCCAAACCGATAATCGGTCGATCCCTACAACATATCAAAAGTTTTTATATCTGACAGTGCCCATTTAAGGACAACATGGTACTGCCAAAAATGTATTGCACAGCAGTGGTGCAATAAGCCCACACGAACCTCTGGTTTCACTCTAGATATCGTGTTCGGCATTGATCACAGCATCTATAGCAGCGGTACTCAACTGGCGGACCGCGATCCATGTCCGGACTGCGGCCGACAGTCATCCGGACCTCCGGCTAGTCCAGGGAACCGGCCGGAGGAGGCAGCCGCTGTCCGGCCATTCATATGTATCGGTGTCTTTCAGACACCGATACAAATGAATAGCTGAGCTCTGCTGGAGCGATGGAACAATGTGCTCCCTGCCCGGCCAGCGCTTCTCCTATGATGCAGGTGGCGCGATTAGCATTGCCTGAATCATCTGCTCTGGCCAGGCCTGACTAGAAGAGGCCAGAGCAGTGGGGAAGCACGGGACCTGCGACAGAGAAGAAGCAGGATCATGCCGTCCGCGGGACCCTACATCTGCGCACGGCGCCATAAAACTGAAAGTAAATGATGGTGGAGGGGAGTGAAAGTAGAAATTATGCAGGGGTCTTGGGGGCAGGGGTGGTGGTGTTAGGGTTAGAAGGGGATGAAGGGGATAAAGGGGTCTGGGGGGGGGACAAAAATGTAAAAATGCAGGGGCAAAAATGTAGAGAAAAAAGATACAGGGGTCTTGGGGGGGGGGGCAGAAAAGTGAAAAGAAGGATGATGCAGGGGGGTCTTGGGGGGCAATGAGTCTGGAGGAGGACTTAGGGGTCAGAGGAGTCTGGATGAGGACTTAGGGGTCAGAGGAGTCTGGGGGGATCTGAAGGAAGATGGGAAAGGCAGGTCTGGAAGAGGACTTAGGGGTCTGGGGGGCTTAAGGCCCATCCACATTGAGGACATTCCTCCTGTGGAAATCTGCTTGCAGCAGTCTCTTATTGTTTTCAATGGGATTCTGCTGCTCTGTGCATCCTGCAGAATCACCACAGTGGAATTCCCCCAGCAGAATGGACATAAACCCTAAGAACTAACATGTTCATTCTTTGGGTGGACGTCCATTCTGCTGGTGGAAGTCCATCTGACTGATTTGTCATCTATAGAGATGGCACCCATCTGTCCAGTCCTATCGCCAATGGCTTCTGTGGTGCCTGCAGCAAACGGACATTCTGCCAACTAAATGTCCACAGTGTGGAGGAGGGCCTTAGGGGTCTGCATGAGGGTGGGGAAATGGGTCTGGGGGGAGTTCAGAGGTGGGATTCTGACAAACAGAGGAAACCGTGTCTGGCAGTATTATTTTAGGGGTCATGATGTCTGGCAGGGTTATAATGATTACTGTCTTTATACATGGGATGAGGATCGGCTAACAAAGTAACCAATGTAACAAATGTGCAGGCGTCAGACTCTGCAGAGAAGATGGAGCTGAAAGAAGACAAGGACCAGATGAAGAAGAAAAAGGAAAGACAACAGGGAAGACGTCTCCTGTGAGTCATTATACAACTGTGTATTCTGACTGTCCAATCAGAGCTGGAGTCACTGGTTACTTTCTGCAGTGATGATGGGTGACACTGTTCCCCAATCTGTGGCTGTCCAACTGTTACAAAACTAAAACTCCCATAATGCCTGAAGCTTTGCAACAGCTGGAGAGGCACTTAAACTGAGGTGATTTTAGAGAATGCAGCCTATTTTATTTTAATGGGGGTCTGACCTCTGCGACACCCACCGTAAAAAAACAAAATGGGCTGCATAGTCTAATATGCCAGGGCCTATTTTTGCTCCCAGTCCGGCCCTGGAAGTATGTTTATTACAGGAATTTCCCAACCTTTATCTCTACAGTTGTTTCAAAACTACAGTTCCCAATATGCTCTTCTGGAGAGTTCATATATGGGGGGGGGGGGGGGGGGGGGGTACCTCATTCATTATTTTAAGGGACACAGAGCTATAATTTGCTTCAGGGCACAGTGGCAATATAATATTTGGGGGCCCAGTGTGTGGTAGTTTTATACTAAGGGGCACAGTGTGAGGCAGCATTATAATCAGGGGAGTCAATTTGTGGCAGTATTATACTCAGGGGCGCGGTATGTGGCAGTATTATATCAGGGGCATAGTGTTTGACAGCTATCTATTTAGGTATACAGCATGTGGCAGTATGTTCAGGGGAACGGTATGTGGAAGTTGTATATTCAGGGGAACAGTATGTGGAAGTTGTATATTCAGGGGCACAGTGTGTGGCAGTATTATACCAGGGGCACAGTGTGTGGCAGTATTATACCAGGGGCACAGTGTATGGCAGTATTATACCAGGGGCACAGTGTGTGGCAGTATTATACCAGGGGCACAGTGTGTGGCAGTATTATACCAGGGGCACAGTGTGTGGAAGTTGTATATTCAGGAGCACAGTGTGTGGCAGTATTATGTTCAGGGGCACAGTGTGTGGAAGTTGTATATTCAGGGGCACAGTGTGTGGCAGTATTATACCAGGGGCACAGTGTGAGGCAGTATTATCCCAGGGGCACAGTGTGTGGCAGTATTATCCCAGGGGCACAGTGTGTGGCAGTATTATACCTGGAGCAAAGTATATGGCAGTAATATATAAGGGGCACAGTGTGTGGCAGTATTATACCAGGGGCACAGTGTGTAGTAGTATTATCCCAGGGGCACAGTGTGTGGTAGTATTATCCCAGGGGCACAATGTGTGGCAGTTGGAGAAAAATTATGATTAATTAAGTTCTTATTTGGTTCTACAACAGGCAGCTCCTATTTCTGGAATGGCACTGTGGCCGCTAGATGTGAACCAGGTCTTCGCATTTAGCTCGGACCTTCACCGAATGGCAGACCTGGAAAAGCAGACCCCTACTAAAAGTAGTTGAGTACCCCTGATCTATAGGATAAAAGGGGTATTCCAGGAATTTCATTTTACTATGCTACAGGGGCTGTCAAGTTAGTGTAGTTCATAATATAGTGTCTGTACCTGTGTGTGACGGTTTTCTCACAATTCTTCTGTGATTTTCACCCCACTATTTATTTTTAACAGCATACAAAATGACTGTTGTCTCAGATTTTTCCCAGCTTGCAATGCGGCCGAGATCGGACTCACTACTCAGCTGATGACAGGGAACCTGTCTGCTTCAATGGGTGGAGGGATCAATCTGCAACTAATGCAACAGCTGTAGGCAACCTGATTGAAAACCACAGGTCTTTTGTTACAATGGGTTGGGTAGCTAATGTGTGGGAGGGAGGAAAATGGCATTGTGGGATTTGTAGTCAAAAAAACAGAAGTCAAACAGGAAATACAAGTTCACAAAAAGCTAGCCACATTGTTATGGTAATCTCACAACATAGCCATTTAGCCCCAAGACAAGCACATATCCTTCCTAAGCTTGTCCATTACTGTCTGCCAGGTACGTACTAAAATCACCTTATGGTGGATAACCCCTTTAATGGTAGGCATCAGCATGAAGGTGAGTGAGGAAGATAAAAAAAACATAAGTGCAAAACCTAAAATTGGACCGGTCCTGAAAAGGTTAATCTAAGCTGTTATTTTTTTATTTTTTATTGCAGATTAGTTTTTTTTACAGGATTATGGGGGTGGCCATCTTGCCAGGGCAGCATTTAACCCCTTCAGGACCAGGCCAATTTTGCCCTTGATGACCAAGGCCCATTTTTCAAATCTGACCTGTCCCACTTCATGTTGTCATAACTTCAGGACACTCATTTATCTAAGTGATTCTGAGAATGTTTTTTCGTGACAAATTGTACTTAATGTTAGTGGTAAATTTTGGTCAATAAATTCGGCATTTGTGTGTGAAAAACTCCCAAATTTCGGGAAAAATTCCAGATTTTCTACTTCGTAATCAAAATGACATTTGGTAAGTTTATTAACTAATTAACATTTTGGTATTTCACAGACATTAAAACAAAAGTGAAAGTGGAATACATTTTTCTTGTTTAGCAAATATGTCATTTTGCTCAATTTTTTCTTTAACACAGCGGGTGCTGACAGGGAAATACAACAATATTTATTCCCCTTATTCTGACATTTAGAAATATCCCATATGTTGCCCTTGTGCACAACATGACACACACACACAGGCCTCAGACATGCCAGAGCACAGTGTCGATTTTGGGTCTTGCTTTTAGTTAGGATATTTTTACTTATCAAGATGCAGGGGCCTTTTTCCGAGACAAATTGATGGTTTCATAGGTACCATTTTCAGGTACATGTGACACACATCGCTTTTTATTCCATATTTTATGAGGTGGTACAAAAAAAATAAAAAATAATAATAATAATAATTATTATTATTATTATTATTATTATTATTATTATTATTAATACATATATATATATATTTTTTGTACTGTCATTTTTCATGCAGTATAAGTTAGGGATCGACCGATATCGATTTTAGGGCAGATACCGATAATCTGTGGAGGTTAGGGCCGATAGCCGATAACTTATACCGATATTCCGGTTATCGGCTATTTATCCCCCCCGCGACACCACTGCAGATCATTGATTTAAAGCGGGCGCTTTAAATCAATGAACTGCAGCGGCTTCTGTGGTGCCATAGGCCGCCGCCGCCACCCGCTTCTCTCCCCCTGCCTGTCCGGGGTCCTCCTTAGTCCTTTCACCGCCACCACCACCCCCACTGTCACACCGCGCCCCGCACCGCGTCGCACCCCCCAAACAGATAATCGGTCGATCCCTAGTATAAATGACATATTTTTGGTCTGCTGTTCAGTACGATTACGGCGATACCTAATTTATATATGCTTTTTATAGTTCATCCCATTTAGATCAAAAATATTTGAGTGTCACCATATTCTGAGAGCTTTAACTTTTAAATAATTTTTTATTTTACCAATGGAGCTGTGTGAAGGCTTTTTTTTTTTTTGCAGAATAAGTAGTGGTTTTGAATAGTAATTTTTTTGGGGTATGTGACATTTTGAGAACTTTTTATTAAAATATTAGTGAAGCGGGATTACCCAAAAGCATAATTTTTGGCAAGATTATTATTTTTTTATGCAGTATCAATGACATAGTAAATTTATTTTGCAGGTCGGTAGGATTATGGTGATACCTTATTTATGTACTTTATTTGATGGTTTATTACTTTTACACTATAAAAACTTTTTTTTTATTAAAAAAATCTTGTTAGTGCATCGCTTTTTTCCAAGGGGTGAATTTTTAAAATTTTTATACCCACAATGTTGTGTGATAGCAAATTTTTTCCGTGAGGAGTTGATGTTTTTAGTGGTACCATTTTGGGGTACATGGGACATTTTGATCACTATTTTAGTTGAACAGAGGCAGCATTGATATAAAGTAATACATTTCGCAAGGTTTTATTTATTTATTTTTTTATGGCGTTCATCGTGTGGGTTGATTACAGTAATGTGATATTCTTACTGCTTGGGTTGTTACGGACGTAACAATACCAAATATGTGTATATAATTTTGGGGGGGAGGGAAAGGGAGATTGTGCATGCTTATTTATTTATAATTTATTTTATTTATTATTTAGTGTATTTTTTTTTACTGTCCCAGTAGGGGAACTGACAATATTTTGCTGTACACATCTGTACTGCAGTGTATTATGCCTGACAGTGTAACACTGACCGCTGTCAGTGTTTCACTGTCAGGCATAGCAAATCAGGCTTTGCCTTGGGCTGAGCCTGATCAGCTTCCGTAGCCAGGTAACCAGGGGCCGTTCGGCGGTCCCTGGTTGCAATGGCTACCAATGAGATCCGGTGATCGCATTGTGGGGTCTCATTGGAGAACAGAGGGAGCTCCCTCCCTCTGTCACCGGCGATCGGTGCTGCCGTCACATTGATCGCAGCACTGAAGGGGTTAACTGTCAGGATCGGAGCTCTGCTCCTGACAGTTGCGACGGCTGCCTGGCAATACGCGATCACTGGCTCCCGATGCCGATTACAGCACACACACCTGCGGCGCCGTGATAGCTAATGTATGTATATATCAGTCCATTGCGTTAAGTAACGGAAAAAAATGGACATATACCGTATATACTCGAGTATAAGCCGAGTTTTTCAGCACGATTTTTCGTGCTGAAAACACCCCCCTCGGCTTATACTCGAGTGAACTCCCCCACCCGCAGTGGTCTTCAACCTGCGGACTTCCAGAGGTTTCAAAACTACAACTCCCAGCAAGCCAGGGCAGCCATCGGCTGTCCGGGCTTGCTGGGAGTTGTAGTTTTGAAACCTCCGGAGGTCCGCAGGTTGAAGACCACTGCGGCCTTCAACATCATCCAGCCCCCTCTCACCCCCTTTAGTTCTGAGTACTCACCTCCGCTCGGCGCTGGTCCGGTCCTGCAGGGCTGTCCGGTAAGGAGGTGGTCCGGTGGGATAGTGGTTCCGGGCTGCTATCTTCACCGGGGAGGCCTCTTCTAAGCGCTTCGGGCCCGGCCTCAGAATAGTCACGTTGCCTTGACAACGACGCAGATGCGTCGTTGTTAAGGCAACGGCTCTATTCCGGGCCGGAAGCGCGGAGAAGAGGCGCCCCGGGTGAAGATAGCAGCCCGGACCACCTCCTCACCGGACCACCTCCTTACCGGACAGCCCTGCAGGACCGGACCAGCGCCGAGCGGAGGTGAGTACTCAGAACTAAAGGGGGTGAGAGGGGGCTGGATGATGTTGAAGGCCGCAGTGGTCTTCAACCTGCGGACCTCCGGAGGTTTCAAAACTACAACTCCCAGCAAGCCCGGACAGCCGATGGCTGCCCGGGCTTGCTGGGAGTTGTAGTTTTGAAACCTCTGGAGGTCCGCATGTTGAAGGCCGCAGTGGTCTTCAACCTGCGGACCTCCGGAGGTTTCAAAACTACAACTCCCAGCAAGCCCGGACAGCCGATGGCTGCCCGGGCTTGCTGGGAGTTGTAGTTTTGAAACCTCTGGAGGTCCGCAGGTTGAAGACCACTGAGGGCGAATGATGAGAAGAGGATGATGAAGGGGGGGGGGGGGGTGTGGGGATGATGAAGGGGGGTGGGGATGATGAAGGGGGGGGGGTGTGGGATGATTACAAGGGGATGATGAAGGGGGGATGTGTGGGATGTGTGGGATGATGACAAGGGGATGATGAAGGGGGGATGTGTGGGATGATAAGGGGATGTGTGGGATGATGACAAGGGGATGATGAAGGGGGGATGTGTGGGATAAGGGGATGTGTGGGATGATGACAAGGGGATGATGAAGGGGGGATGTGTGGGATGATGACAAGGGGATGATGAAGGGGGGATGTGTGGGATGATAAGGGGATGTGTGGGATGATGACAAGGGGATGATGAAGGGGGGATGTGTGGGATGATGACAAGGGGATGATGAGGATGTTAATGACGGGTCTGGATGATGACAGGGGGGGATGAGGTATTTCCCACCCTAGGCTTATACTCGAGTCAATAACTTTTCCTGGGATTTTGGGTTGAAATTAGGGGTCTCGGCTTATACTCGGGTCGGCTTATACTCGAGTATATACGGTATATGTATAACAGGTTAAAGATTTTTACAGCAGCCTCGTGAACCATAGTAACCTTGTAGTCTTCTATGCATGAGCGTTCTAGAAATGTTCTGCCATCTGCTCAAAGGTAATTCTGTAGGTAGGGGGAAGGACATGAGCATTCACATTAAATTTTTTTTATAGTATGATTATACATAAATGATATCTTCATGTGACAACACTGAAGAAATAACTCTGCAACAATGTAGTGAGTGCACAGCTTGTAGAACAGTGTTTAATGTTGCTGTCCAATCAATATAACTCAACATGGTCTAAAGAAGTTAAGTGCACATGCTCAGCGTCATATCCAGATGTTGTATTTAGGAAATAGATGTATTAAATAGGAAAAAATCTATTTGGTTAAGCAAAACTGGTAGGGATGCGATAAATGATAAGAGGAAAAAATACATAAACTAAAACAAGAAGGTAGCGGGAGAGTTTAAAAATACGGGAAAAAAAATTCAGTAAAAAAAAAAACTCAAAAATTGCAACAGAGAACAATTTCCATAGAAAGTAAAAAGAACACAAATATTCTTCACCTATATAAATAATTAGAACAAAGGAAGGTGGGATCCCGCTCGTGTTGGAATAAATATGGTTTCATTTGCACAAGACAACGCAGGAACAAAGAAAGTACTTCTGTGTTGTCGTGTTGTGCAAATAAAACTGTATTTATTCCGAGAGCTGGATCCCACCTTTCTTTGTCTGCCGGTGTTGTCCAGCACCTGGATCCGTGCTCCATCTGTCCAGGGCAGGGTGAGCTGGACGTTTTCCATAAATAATTAGAAACTTAAAACTGAAAATGTTGGCCCCCTAAGAAATAGTAGGGTGTAATTGTGGAGGAGCTAAAGTCCAATCTACTAAGAACAGTCTTCTCTACTGTATCTACAAAGAAAATCAAATGTCAGAGGACAAGGGTTTGGAAATTGTAAATTTTTCAACAAATCTTACCTGTTTAACTGAACAAGAAGTACAGTGCCCCCTTATTAACATTAAGACACAAATCACTGGGCCCAGATTGGATCCATTCCAGGGTTAAAGCAGGAATTAAGTACAGTGCTAGACAGACACTTATTCCTTTTATTTAAAGATACTATAATAACAGGGATTGTTCCACAAAACTAGTGCTTTGCTAATGGGTTACCAATATATAAAAAAGGGGTCAAAAAAGGGATTCTGGGAACTATAGGCCTGTTAGTCTAACATCTATTGTGGGCAAGATTTTTAAGGGTTTTCTCAGAGATGCTATTCTCGAGTATCTTAATGAAAATAACCTAACAGAGCATCAAACGGGTTTATGCAGGATCAGCTTCTATGAGGTGGTCAGTTAGACTTTTTTTTTTTTTTACTGTCCCACTAGGGGACTTGACACTTATAATACACTGCTGTACAGATCTGCACTGCGGTGTATTATGCCTGACAGTAACACTGACAGCTGCCAGTGTTTCGCTGTCAGGTATAGCAGATCAGGCTTTACATCGTCAGCACCGCAGGCGATCCGATCATCCATTTAAACATGCGCATTGCTGCAGATGCATGATCTGTATTGATCACGGCAACTGAGGGGTTAATGGTGGACCTCAGCGCGATCGCTGATGTCCGCCATTACCAGCGGGTCCCCGGCTGATCCAAGCCGGGACCTGCAGCGCATGACACAAGCATCGCTCCGATGCTCGCGGTCATGTACATGACGTAAATGTATGTCCTGGTGCGTGAAGTACCTCCACAATAGAACGTACATTTATGTCCGTGGTCGTTAAGGGGTTATACAGATTTGTAAATTACTTCTATTAAAAATTCGTAATCCTTCCAGTACTTATAAGCTTCTGTATGCTCCACAGGTAGTTCTTTTCTTTTTGAATTTCCTTTTTGTCTGACCACAGTGCTCTCTGCTGACACCTCTGTCCATTTTAGGAACTGTCCAGAGCAGGATAGGTTTGCTATGGGGAGTTACTCCTACTCTGGACAGTTCCTAAAATGGAGAGAGGTGTCAGCAGAGACCACTGTGGTAAGACACAGAGGACATTCAAAAAGAAAATAACTTCCTGTGGAGCATAGAGCAGCTGATAAGTACTGGAAGGATTAAGATGTTTTAATAGAAGTAATTTACAAATCTGTTTAACTTTCTGGCACCAGTTGATTTAATAAATTTTTTTTTCAAGTGGAGTACCCCTTTAATGTGGATGACAGTGTTTTGGACCACTTCATAACAACCTATTGCCTATTAATGAGTTTGCGAGTAATGGCACATAGAACGCTTTTCGTTTTCCTTTGGTTCCATTTCTTCCACTGTACTCCACTTCATGCCACTATCTGGTAGTCACAAATGACAGTCAGCCCGTGTCAATCAGTTCAGTTATCGAGCGCTGCAGACTGGTGCCAGTGAGTGTGGCTTGTATTGCAGAGCTGGATAGTGACCTTCGGTCCAGTAAGTAAACCTGCTGTCCACAGACCTGCTGCAGGTGAATTGTGTGTTGTCTCCCTATTGGGCTCTGGGGGTTGACAGCCATACACAGATCACTATAGTGCACGTTTATATAATTCAGTCTTGACCACACTGTTATAAAGGCTGAGGACGAACTACTGTGTATATGACACACACACACACATATATATATATATATATATATATATATATATATATATATATATATATAAATAAAAGTACCTATCCATGTCTTTATTGTGCACAGTGTAATGGCGTCATTAAAGGAAATCTAATGAATGTACTTGAAGAACGGAACAAGCGGCAACTCTCCGGTGGGTGCAAACAGGAATCTTAATTCTTGCAATATCATACAGATACTTCTTAAAAAAGGGAGAAACAGAGACTTCAGAACTTCATGCAGTAAGTACAGGTAACAACGTCGTTTCACACACCTTGTGTGCTTCATCAGACCTGCCCACTTCCTGCTGAGCGGCACTGAAATAGATCATTCCAGTGACGTCAGCAGGACAGGTGAGTTACATAGACCTCTAACTATAGAAGATGCTAAAAACAACATATGAAAAAGTTTTACAAAAAAACAATAAAATCAATTTTATCATTAAGTCCTAACAGGTCTTGGGCTCTTGTTTTTAGTATAATATATGCTTCTCTTTGTAGCAACTTCTTGTGCCTATCTTCGCCGTTGCTACTAGTAACGCTCTCTAAGCCACAGAATTGCAGGTTGGAAATATCGTTATTGTGATGTGTTCTGATGTGGAGAATGAATCTTGGTAAACCCTTTCCTGACCTGACGGACCAGACATGCTCTCTGAACCTTGTGAAAAGTGGTCTGATTGTGGTGCTGCCTATATAAAAAAAATCCACAACTGTATTGCATACTGTAAACGACAAATTTCGATCTACAACAAATTTTGAAATTTACCCCACCTAGTGAAATATTTTTACACTGAAGAAAATGCGAACACCAACAGCAAGAGCCGCATCTGTGGTTACCGCCAGGTCTGGATCGGGTCAACCAGTTGTCAGGCTTAGAATTTGAAAATGTACTTCTAATTAGTTCATTTTTTTTAACTCCTACTTCTACGAAAGGTAATGATTGGTCTGTTTAAGCGAATTGCGCGCAAACTTGGGTCCTTTTCAATCAAGGGCCGATTTTTTAAAATAACTTTTTTAATGGTATCTGCCATTGGGGTGAATTTTAATGAAAAACAGAGGCATTCCTTCTCCTCCTTGGAGGCTGTTTTAGGGTAACTTAAATCTCTTTTGCAAGGCAAATCCCGGGGAGGGGATGTAAAGGTCTGAACAGGACCATGATCATGCAATTTTTTCCTTTTCCTTATTTCTCCAAGGAGGAGATCAGAACAACTCTGATTTCTGGCTCGTGACAGAGCCTTGAGAAGGAGTTCTTCTGGATAGCCTCTACCTTTTGAACATTCCAGTAGCTTTATCAAAAAAATGGATAAAAAGATCTCAGTACTACAAATTTTCATAAAGGATACAAAACGTGACAAATTCATACGCGACAAAAATGATTATGAGACCGGTAAAATCTTTTTTTTAAGAAGAAATCAATTTAACAGCAAAGAAAAAACAAAAATAAATCACGGAACCGGAACAAAAAAGTTTCAGATTACTGGACAACAGATTCCAATTCCAGTTTGTCAGATGGTCCGACCCCTACCACCCAAAAAGAAAAAACCACAATGGGAAACCAAAATAATTCAGATAACGTAGTAAAACCAAAAGAAGGTACCTGCACCGCTTTAGGGGGAAGAAAATAATTAGACGAGGAAGGAGGAGAAGAAAATCCCTCCGACAAGAGGAGGAGATTCAACTGGCTGCGTCCCACCTAAATGTCATAAGTGAGACTGTCCCTCCACCAGATGCTCCTCCAGTTATCAATCTGACACATTTAGAGCTTAGTGATGCCATAGTTTCCTTGCTTACAAAAGGTCTTAATTTTTGTTTGCCTGAGCAGTTCTATCTCACCACTTTTGAGATCGACCTGTTCAAGGTAATTCGAAAAAAAAAATTTCTAAAAGTTTTTTCTCAATAAAGAATCTGTAAAAGAGTATAGGACGGGTGAAATTCCTTCTACCATAGGTCTTTTGGGCTTCAGTGTGATTGAAAATATGATTAGTGAAGAAGTTGACTGTCTTTACACTTTAGGTGAATTGTTAGATGAGCATTTTGATTTTTCTTGTTCAGACATCACAGAAATCGTAGATTTTAGAGGTGGTATTAAGTCAAAATTTAACCCCCCTATGATAGCAGGCAGTAGCCTCGATCTCTTCCAATACACCGTCATGAAAGAGGTACGGGCATTAATTTATCCAATGGATGCCCCCAAATTGCCCAGAGCTGAACAAGATGCCCTTCGGTGGCTTAAGTCACAAAAAGGCATCATAATTAAAAAGGCTGATAAGGGCGGCAATGCCGTCCTGATGACCGAAGAATATATAAAAAAAAAAAAGAAGCTCTGCGCCAGATGGGAGACCAATCCACCTACTTTAAATTACGTGAAAATCCTACTCCTAAATACAAGTCAGGTCTACAGTCTTTACTTAGAAGATATGTCGAAAGGGACATTCTTTCTAAACAAACTGCAGAGAAACTGTTACCGAACCACCCCAAATTTCCAGAGTGGTACTTTTTACCAAAAATCCATAAGACACTCGAGTCCCCTCCGGGAAGACTTATTGTGTCTGGGGTGGGTCCGGTAACAGAATCTCTGTCACGTTATGTAGACTGGCTCCTCCGTCCTATGCTAATACATGTCCCGCCTTTAATTAAACCCTTAAGGACCAAGGGTGTACCTGTACTATATCTATCAGCAGGCACCACCCCGCGCAAATGCCCAGGGGGTCTGATGACCCCCCCCCCATGTCGGGTTATTACGGGTCATTATGGGTCTATGGTGACCTGGAATATAAGGGGGATCGCGGGTGTCTAAGACACCCACAATCCCCCTGAAGAGATAGGAGTGAGGTGGCAGGGGTGCCACCCCTCCTATCCCTGCTATTGGTGGTCTAGACGCGACCACCAATAGCAGATCGGGGGCGGGGGGGGGGGTTAACTTTCGTTTTCCCCATTCTGCCCACCCACAATAGGCGGGACAGAACGGGGAAACGACAGAGGACCGGCGCCGGAGTCCACTTACCGATCTGCGGAGGCTGCGGGCGACGATCGGAGTTGGAGATCGGCGATGTCGTGCAGCAAGCTCCCTGGATCCTACGGAAGCCGGTGAGTTGCCTAGCAACATCTGGAGGGCTGCATGGGAGTTGTAGTTTTGCAACAGCTGGAGGGCTGCAGTTTGAGACCACTATATGGTAGTCTCTGAACTATAGCCCTCCAGATCTTGCAAAACTACATTTCCTAGCATGCCCACACAACTGTTTGCTGTTTGGGCATGCTGAGATTTGTAGTGTTTCAGCATCTGGAGGGCCACAGTTTGCAGTGGTCTCTATACTGTAGCTCTCCAGATGTTGCAAAACTGCAAATCCCAGCATGCCCTTCGGTGATCAGTACATGCTGGGAGTTGTAGTTTTGCAACAGCTGGAGGCACACTGGTTGGAAAATATTGAGTTAGATAACAGAACCTAACTGAAGGTTTTCCAACTAGTGTGCCTCCAGCTGTTGCAAAAAGTACAACTTACAGCATGCACGGTCTGTCAGTACATGCTGGGAGTTGTAGTTTTAAAACAGCTGGAGGTTTGCCCCCCCATGTGAATGTACAGGGTACATTCACACGGGCAGGCTTACAGTAAGTTTTCTTCTTCAAGTATGAGCTGCGGCAAATTTTTCACCGCAGTGCAAACTCCTAGCAGGGAACTCACTGTAAACCTCCGCCAGTGTGAATGTACCCTAAAAACACTACACTACCACATAATAAAGGGTAAAACACTACATATACACCCCCTTACACTGTCCCCACCCCAATAAAAATTAAAAAGTATTTTACAGCAGTGTTTCCAAAACGGAGCCTCCAGCTGTTGCAAAACAATTCCTCCCAGCATTTCTGGACAGCCACTGACTGTCCAGGCATGCTGGGAGTTTAGCAACAGCTGGAGGCACCCTGTTTGGGAATCACTGGCGTAGAATACCCCTATGTCCACCCCTATGCAATCCCTAATCTTTGGAGCCCTGTCGTATTTCAAGGAAACAGTTTAGGGCCACATATGGGGTATCTCCGTACTCGGGAGAAATTACACTACAAATTTTGGGGGGCTTTTTCTCTTTTTACCCCTTAAGAAAAGGAAAAGTTGGGGTCTACACCAGCCTGTGGAAAAAAAAGAAAGAAATTTTTACACTATTTTCAAAAGAGGTAAAAGGAAAAAAAGACCCCCAAAAATTTGTAACGCAATTTCTCCTGAGTACGGAAATACCCCATATGTGGGCGTAAAATGCTCTGTGGACGCACAACAAGGCTCAGGAGTGAGAGCGCACCATGTACATTTGAAGCCTAAATTTGTGATTTGCACAGGGGTGGCTAATTTTACAGCGGTTCTGACATAAACGCAAAAAAAGAAATACCGACATGTGACCCCATTTTGGAAACTACACCCCTCACGGAATGCAACAAGGGGTATAGTGAGCATTAACACCCCACAGGTGTTAAAAAATTTTCGTTAAAATGCTGGTGTTACCCTAAATTTTTCATTTTCACAAGAGAAAATAGGAAAAAAGCCCCCCAAAATTTGTAACCCAATTTCTTCTGAGTAAGAAAATACCCCAAATGTGGATGTAAAGTGCTTGGTGGGCGAACTACAATGCTCAGAACAGAAGGAGCGCCATTGGGATTTTGAAGAGAAAATGTGTCCGGAATTGAAGGCCACGTGTGTTTACAAAGCCCCCATAGTGCCAGAACAATGGACCCCCCCAACATGTGAACCCATTTTGGAAACTACACCCCTCACGTAATGTAATAAGGGGTGCAGTGAGCATTTACGCCCCACAGGTGTCTGACTGATTTTTGGAACAGTGGTCCGTGAAAAAGAAAAATTACATTTTTCATTTGCTCAGCCCACTGTTCCAAAGATCTGTCAAATGCCAGTGGGGTGTAAATACTCACTGCACCCCTTATTAAATTCTGTGAGGGGTGTAGTTTCCAAAATGGGGTCACATGTGGGGGGGTCCACTGTTCTGGCACCACGAGGGGCTTTGTAAACGCACATGGCCCGACTACCATTCCACACAAATTCACTCTTCAAAAGCTCAATGGCGCTCCTCCTCTTCTGAGCATTGTAGTTCGACCGCAGGGGACTTGACGTCCACACATGGGGTATTTCCATACTCAGAAGAAATGGGGTTACAAATTTTGGGGGGTATTTTCTGCTATTAACCCTTGCAAAAATCTAAAATTTGGGGGGAAACACATATTAGTGAAATTATTATTTTCTTTTTTACATATGCAAAAGTCGTGAAACACCTGTGGGGTATTAAGGCTCACTTAATTCCTCAAGGGGTCTAGTTTCCAAAATGGTATGCCATGTGTTGTTTTTTTTTTGCTGTTCTGACACCATAGGGGCTTCCTAAATGCAACATGCCCCCCCAAAAAAAACATTTCAGAAAAACGTACTCTCCAAATCCCCTTGTCGCTCCTTCGCTTCTGAGCCCTCTACTGCGCCCGCCCAACAATTTACATAGACATATGAGGTTTGTGCTTACTCGAGAGAAATTGGGCTACAAATACAAGTATAAATTTTCTCCTTTTACCCCTTGTAAAAATTAAAAAATTGGGTCTACAAGATAATGCAAGTGTAAAAAATGAAGATTGGGAATTTTCTCCTTCACTTTGCTGCTATTCCTCTGAAACCCCTTTAAGGGTTAAAACGCTGACTGAATGTCATTTTGAATACTTTGGGGGGGGGGGGGGGGGGTGCAGTTTTTATAATGGGGTCTTTTATGGGGTATTTCTAATATGAAGACCCTTCAAATCCACTTCAAACCTGAACTGGTCCCTGAAAAATAGTGAGTTTGAAAATTTTGTGAAAAATTGGAAAATTACTGCTGAACTTTGAAGCCCACTGGTGTCTTCCAAAAGTAAAAACTTGTCAATTTTATGATGCAAACATAAAGTAGACATATTGTATATGTGAATAAACATTTTTTTTATTTGGAATATCCATTTTCCTTACAAGCAGAGAGCTTTAAAGTTAGAAAAATGCAAAATGTTCAATTTTTTCATCAAATTTGGGGATTTTTCACCAAGAAAGGATGCAAGTTACCACAAAAATTTTCCACCATGTTAAAGTAGAATATGTCACGAAAAAACTATCTCGGAATCAGAATGATAACTAAAAGCATTCCAGAGTTATTAATGTTTAAAGTGACAGTGGTCAGATGTTCAAAAAACATTCTGGTCCTAAGGTGTAAAATGGCCTGGCCCTTAAGGGGTTAAAGACACCAATGAATTTTTGGTAGCCTTAGAAGGATTACACTGGCAGGAAGGCTTTCTACTCCTATCTGTTGATGTGGAAAGTCTTTATATCAGAATACCTCAGGCAAAGGGCACAGATTGCATTGAAGAGCTATTATCGAAAACAGATAAGGATGAGGATTTCATTACCTTTATTAGCGATGCCCTACACTTCATTCTTAGTCATATTGCTTTCCTTTTCGATGACACTTTGCATGCCCAGATAAACGGAACGGCGATGGGCGCGCCTGTCACGTACACTTTCACCAACCTTTATCTGGCAGCCTTCGAACCAAAAATTTTTTTTCCCCGTCCAATTTATACATTAAATATTTACAGTGTTTATTTCAGATATGTGGACGACCTCTTCATTCTCTGGACCGGTCCAGCAGTTTGAAGATTTCGTCGCAAATCTGAACACCCCGAATGACTTTGCGGTTTACACACAAGATAGATAGCTCTTCATTAGAGTTTCTGGATGTGCAAGTCTATGTAGAAGAGGGACAAAATCACAAAAGGCTTTAGGAAACCTACCGCGTCCAATACTCTGTTGCACCATGGGAGTTATCATCCAGCTCACACGAAAAAGGCTTTGCCTTATAGCCTATTTCTCAGGTTGAGACGCATTAATAGCAGTGATGATACTTTCACGGTGCAGGCATTTGAGCTACTGGAACGTTTAAAATGTAGAGGCTATCCAGAAGAACTCCTTCTCGAGGCTCTGTCACGAGCCAGAAATCAGAGTCGTTCTGATCTCCTCCTTGGAGAAAAGAGGAAAAGGAAAAAAAATCGCAAGATCTTGGTCCTGTTCAGACCCCTCCCAGGGATTTGTCTTGCAAAAGAGATTTAAGTTACCCTAAAACAGCCTCCAAGGAGGAGAAGGAACGCCTCTGTTTTTCATTTAAATTCACCCCAATGGCAGATACCATTAAAAAAGTTATTTAAAAAATTGGGCCTTGATCGAAAAGGACGCAAGTTTGGGCCCAATTCGTTTAAACAAAACCATCATTCACTTTCGTGGCAGTAGGAGTTTAAAAAATGAACTAATTATAAGTATATTTTCAAGTTCTAAGTCTGAAAACTGGTTGACCGGATCCAGACCTGGCGGTAATCACAAATGCGGCTCTTGCAATTGGTGTTCGCATTTTCTTCCGTGTAAAAATATTTCACTAAGTGAAGTGAATTCCAAAATTTCCGATTTCATTTGTTTTAGATCAAAATTTGTCGTTTACAGTATGCAATACAGTTGTGGATTTTTTTTTTAAATATAGGACAATATAGAACAATCAGACCACTTTTCACAAGGTTCAGAGTAGGGATCGACCGATTATCGGTATGGCCGATATTATCGACCGATAATCACGATTTTGGGCATTATCGGTATCGGCAATTATCTTGCCGATAAGCCGATAATGCCCCGCCCCCCGCACCGCCACCCCCTCGACCCGCCGCACCGCACCCCCCACCGTGATGCTAGGCGGTATACCGGTATGGATTTTTGCCCATACCGCTATACCGGTCGGGCCCCTCCCCCACCCTCCGAGTCAATAAAAAAAATTAAACTTACCCGTAATGAGGGTGGTCCGGGCCATCCATCCTTCCTGTAGTGTCCGGGGGCGTTCCGGGTGAAGAGTGAACCGGTCCGGGCTGTCCATCTCCCACGGTCTTCTCCACTCCCGGCAGGCTCCGGCCTAGTACGCTGCATAGACGCCGCTACGCCGTGACGTCAGGTGCGTCACTGCGCAGCGGCGTCTATGCAGCGTACTAGGCCGGAGCCTGCCCGGAGTGGAGAAGAGGACCCCCGGAGAGGGAGGACAGCCCGGACCACCCTCCACCCGGTACGCCCCCGGACACTACATGAACGATGGATGGATGGCCCGGACCACCCTGACAGGTAGGGGAGAGAAGCGGGTGGTGGTGGCGGCGGCGGCCTATGGCCCCGCAAAAGCCACTGCAAATCATTGATTTAAAGCGCCCGCTTTAAATCAATGATCTGCAGCGGTGTCGCAGGGGGTTAAATAGCCGATAACTTATACCGGAATATCGGTATAAGTTATCGGCTATCGGCCCTAACCTGCACCGATTATCGTATCGGCCCTAAAACACCGATATCGGTCGATCCCTAGTTCAGAGAGCATGTCTGGTCCGTCAGGTCCGGAAAGGGTTTACCAAGATTTATTCACCACATCAGAACACAACACAATATTTCCAACCTGCAATTCTGTGGCTTAGAGAGCGTTACTAGGAGCAACGTCGAAGATAGGCACAAAAAGTTGCTACAAAGAGAAGCATATATTATACTAAAAACAAGAGCCCAAGACATGTTAGGACTTAATGATAAAATTGATTTTATTGTTTTTTTTGAAACTTTCATATGTTGTTTTTAGTATCTTCTATAGTTAGAGGTCTATGTAACTCACCTGTCCTGCTGACGTCACTGGAATGATCTATTTCAGTGCCGCTCAGCAGGAAGTGGGCAGGTCTGTTGAAGCACAGGAGGTGTGTGAAACGACGTTGTTACCTGTACTCACTGCATGAAGTTCTTAAGTCTCTGTTTCTCCCTTTTTTAAGAAGTATCTGTATGATATTGCAAGAATAAAGATTCCTGTTTGCACCCACCGGAGAGTTGCCACTTGTTCCGTTCTTCAAGTGGATTCATTGGCTTTCCCGATTCATAAGCTGAGCACCACCGGGGGACCTGCAGCTGTTGCCAGAATCGTATCGCCTCTCGCCAGGGATATAAAGTCGTGTCGACTTTCCTTGCTTCTTTTGCCATTTTGATTTAAAGGAAATCTGTCGGCACAGACAGGTAGTGCAGGTGACACTGATGACAACGGTACTTACCTTGTCCCGTTCTGTGCAGGGGATCTCCGGTAATCTTCTCCGTTAACTTCAACTACGGGCCAGGCTTGGGGCACGGACGGAGCTTAGTGATGTCACTGCTGCTGTTCTCTAGCAGCGGGACCAGCAGAGGCTTGGGGCATGGGCGGAACTTAGTGACTTGACCGCTGCTGCTCTCTGCTGGGTCCGGCTGCTAGAGAACAGCAGCGGTGACGTCACTAAGCTTCGCCCATGCCCCATGCCTGGCCCGGAGCTGAAGCTAACAGAAGATTACCGGAGATCCCCTGCACGGAACAGGACAAGGTAAGTACCGTTGTCATCAGTGTCACCTGCACTACCTGTCGGTACCAACAGGTTAGTGCGAGTGACCCTGGTGACAGATTTCCTTTCAGGGCTTCAGAATATCCATGATAGCAAATGGGACCCACAGGGTATGAAGCGCACTCAACTCATGAGCTCGTAAGGCTCTGCATCCTTAAAGTGTTAAAGAATAAAGCATAAATAATAAAGAATAAATCATACATACCTGATCTGCAAACTGAGCCATGTAACGCTGAAGTCTGTTTTGATTGTCTGTGATCTCACATATTTGCACCAGGATATCAAAATCACAGAATTTCTCAGCAAGACTAGAAGCCCACTGATGCTGACCAAGAGCCACTGCAGGACAGAAGTAAAAATGCTTATAACTGAAGAGTTCTTCGTCTTGCATTGGGTTATAATATACTAGAGGAAAAAGAAGCCAGCTCACCTGTGCTGGACAAATGAGCAAAATTTAGAAGAGACAACCAGTAGTTTATAGTCTCCAGCACACAGGTAAGGCATGAATGTATAAATATTTTCATATTAAAAGACATCCCACATGGTAATAAAAAACAGCACTACAAAATCATGTATGTGTAGGCAAGGAAAAATGGAAGGAAGAGGAGAAGAGAACTGTCTCAGTACTTGAGAACCAAAATTGTGGAAAAATATCAACAATCTCAAGGTTACAAGTTCATCTCCAGAGATCTAGATTTCCACAGTGCGCAACATTATCAAGAACTTTGCAACCCATGGCACTGTAGCTAATATCCCTGGGCGTGGACGGAAGAGAAAAATTGATGAAGGACCCCACTCATAGGCGTGCGCACGGGGTGTGCCGGGTGTGCACAGGCACACCCTAATCACCGTGGCTGTGGCTCGCTGCTGCAGGACTTTTTTTTTCTCACTACTAAACGCCAGCCCCACCGGACATCGCCGACATCACCACCCCCCGCTCGGCGCCGCAACCGCTACTACACACATTATCCCTACACTGACTGACCTTACATGCCGCCCGGGCCGCTTTAAGAGCGTGGGGGCTGATGGGTCAGACGTCAGTGCGCACGGCTGCACATGACGCACTGTTTCTGGAGAGCCCGCACAGGACAGGCCCGCTGCCAGGGTAAGGACAGGAGAAGCCCGGGCCCCCAGCTCTGGAATCTGGGCTGCTGGAGAGGGCGGCTAAGGAGAGAGAGGCCTGCAGCAGCAGCAAGTGCCGGTAAGTGGCTGCTGGCCTGCTGCCATACATGATGGGGATGTAGTCCTGAACTGTGAGCTTACATTATGTAGGCTCACAGCTCAGGACTACATCCCCATCATGTATGATTGTGACTGTCTATTATATGTAGGCTCACAGCTAAGGACTACATCCCCATCATGTGTGATTGTCTATTATATGTAGGCTACATATAATAGACAGTCACAATCATACATGATGGGAATGTAGTCCTGAGCTGTGAGCCTACATATAGTCACAATCATACATGATGGGAATGTAGTCTTGAGCATTGAGCCTGGGCATTTGTGGTATGGTCAGGGCATACTGGGAGTTGCAGTTACTACTGTAACGCCCAGCATGTCCTGATAGTATCAGGGTATGCTGGGCACTACAGTTAGTATTAACTGCAACTCCCAGCATGCCCTGACACAATCTCGGTCTGCTCTGCAGCTGTCCCAAAATTAGTTTTGGGTCAGCGGCAAAACCATAGGCTGCATCAGCCTGATACAGTCTGTGGTTTGGCAGCTGACCCAAAACTACAACTCCCATTATGTTGCACTATGCTCCTGAGTCCTGGGGAAGCAATGCATTAATTTTGGGACAGCTGCAGAGCAGACCAAGATTGTATAAGGGCATGCTGGGAGTTGCAGTTACTATCTGTAATGCCCAGCATGCCCTGATGCAGCTTACGTTTTGCAGCTGACCCTAAACTACAACTCCCATTATGTTGCACTATACTATAGGTTATATGGTGCTACATGCTGGGGGGAGCTGTAGTTTCAGTTCAACTGCAGAGATATAGGCTGGAATCTGGATCAAGAAATTTCCTTGATCCAGATTCCAACCTCTATCTCTGCAGCTGAACGGAAACTACAGCTCCCCCCAGCATGTAGCACCATATAACCTATAGTATAGTGCAACATAATGGGAGTTGTAGTTTTGGTCACCATATATTGTATCAGGGCATGCTGGGAATTGTAGTTGTTAACTGCAAATCCCAGCATTGCATTCCTTGAAGGAATGCAATGCTGTGAGGTGCAGTTACCAACTACAATTCCCAGCATGCCCTGATACAATTTATGATGACCAAAACTACAACTCCACACATCTTGCACTATATAGGAGTACAATTTAGATTATGGTGCAGCATGCTGTGAGTCCTAGTTTTGGGTCAGCTGCAGACTTTATCAACCAATCTGGTGCAAAAAAAAAATTCTATTTGGAATATTCCCCCTTCTGTGCCACCATTTTATAGTAAAAGCGTTCTTCTGTTTGCCAATTAAAGAAAAACATGAGTGTTACAAATTTTTTTTTTAAATCCACATCAAATGCATCCCTATAAACACCGACCACCAAACATACACACAAGTGGGAGGTCTAGTCAGGGCTGGTGCATGGATTTTTTACACTCTAGGCAAAACCTAATTTTGACAACCCTTTGGCTCCGCCCATTGAACCCCTTGGCAAATATAAGATCAGGGGTAGAATTAGTCCCGCAAGCCTCATGGTAAATTCTAGACTTGTCCTCCTCCCTACAATTATAACTATACTGCACCTAATGTGGCGGGAACTGTACTGCACCTAATGTGGCGGGAACTGTACTGCACCTAATGTGGCGGGAACTGTACTGCACCTAATGTGGCGGGAACTGCACTGCACCTAATGTGGCGGGAACTGCACTGCACCTAATGTGGCGGGAACTGCACTGCACCTAATGTGGCGGGAACTGCACTGCACCTAATGTGGCGGCAACTGCACTGCACCTAATGTGGCGGGAACTGTACTGCACCTAATGTGGCGGGAACTATACTGCACCCAATGTGGCGGGAACTATACTGCACCCAATGTGGCGGGAACTATACTGCACCTAATGTGGCGGGAACTATACTGCACCTAATGTGGCGGGAACTATACTGCACCTAATGTGGCGGGAACTATACTGCACCTAATGTGGCGGGAACTATACTGCACCTAATGTGGCGGGAACTATACTGCACCTAATGTGGCGGGAACTATACTGCACCTAATGTGGCGGGAACTATACTGCACCTAATGTGGCGGGAACTATACTGCACCTAATGTGGCGGGAACTATACTGTCAACCTAATTTGGGGGAACTATACTGTCAACCTAATTTGGGGGAACTATACTGTACCTAATTTGGGGGAACTATACTGTCAACCTAATTTGGGGGAACTATACTGTCAACCTAATTTGGGGGTTACTATACTGCACCTAATTTGGGGGAACTATACTGCATCTAATGTGGGGGGAACTATACTGCACCTAATGTGGGGGAACGATACTGCACCTAATGTGGGGGAACTGTACTGCCAACCTAATGTGGGGGAACTGTACTACTAACCTAATGTGGGGGAACTGTACTACTAACCTAATGTGGGGGAACTGTACTACTAACCTAATGTGGGGGAACTATACTGCACCTAATGTGGGGGAACTATACTGCCAACCTAATGTGGGGGATCTATGCTGCCAACCTAATGTGAATACAAAAATATAAAATTGTACTATTCCGATCCCTATAGCACTTTTATTTTTCTGTATGAGGGTCATTTTTAGCGCTGTGATTTGTAGTTTTTATCGGTACCATTTTTTTTTTTGCTTTTTAGATATGTTTTATGGTATTTGAAGTGACCAAAAATGTGCTAATCTGATTAGTGCACTATTACGACTTTTGGGACCCCACTTCTGATTTTGCCCAGGGCCACGATAAGCATAAAACTGGCCCTGGATCCAATCCTCCTACACTATGCAAGCAGGAGTGTGTGTGTGTGTGTATATGTATGTATATACATATACATATATATATATATACACACACGCACGTGCGCGGAGTGAGTTTGTGCTTTAGGGTGCACACTCTAATGCAATAGGCTGCGCACGCCTATGACCCCACTGCTGACACAGACATGAAAAATCCAGCCAATCCTCCAAACCGCTAAGGGATAATCCAGGCTCCAGGCGCAAACCGTGGATAGTGGCAGTTAAGACAATGCTTATATAAATAATAGGATCAATGCAAAAGTAACCAAAGGTAATTTAATGGGAACAACGCGTTTCAACGCTAGGATGGGCGTCTTCCTCAGGTTCACATAAATAAAAAATATATAAAGGTTTTATACAAAAAAGTACCGTATTCCAAGAGACCATTAACTCACGTCACGCCATGAGACCGGGCTCCATGGACAGCGCGGAAGTGAATCAAATGTCAAACGGACAAAACGGAAGCTGTCAAACACAAAGAAACAAGAGGAAAATATATCAAGGTAAGTACCTCAAAATGAATAAAAACCACAATGGGAACGATTATAAAAAGACGCTATATATGGCACAAAAAGAAAAATAATCCAATTCAACTATGCTGTATTCTCAATAGTCTCATTTAACCCGTCCGGGTACAGACATTTCAACTTGTAAATCCAGTATGATTCTTTATTGATAATTTCTGAAAGCGGTTACGTGTATCAACCGGTATTGTATCTATTACAATTAATTTTAATAATTCTGGATTATTATGATGTGAATGCGCAAAGTGGCGTGACACAGTATGTAGGGGGAAACCTTTTCCGATGTCAAACCGGTGGGTGTTCATGCGGGACCGCACCTTCTGAACGGTGCAGCCCACATACTGTAACTTACACGGACACTCTAGCAAGTAAACCGCATAGTCTGTTTTGCAATTACAGTCAGTTTTCATAGAGAATGATTCATGCGTAGTATTGGATTGAAATGTACTACAATTATCTTGAATAACTTTGCAACACAAGAAGCGTGATTTTTTACACTTGTTGTTACATTTATCTTTTTTAGATTTTTTCAAACAATTATGGTTGCATTATCTTTCAATTTACTGGGGGCCAAATAATTACGTAGGGACATCGCACAGCCTGATTCCCTGTTTTATAATTCTATATATTTTTATAGACGATATATCAATGACTTTTTTATTCTATGGACTGGCACACACCAACAAGCACTAGATTTTGTAAATTTTATTAATAATAATGTATATGGACTAACCTTTACCCCCCACTATTCAGAATCATCCGTGCAGTTTCTCGATTTAGACATTTTTAAAGCTAGTGATGGCACCCTGAAGACGAAAACTTTTTTTTTTAAACCGTAGATGTGAACAGCTGTTTAGATTTCCGGAGCTGTCACTATCCTAAATGGCTCCGGAATGTGCCCTATGGGCAATATCTGAGTGTACGAAAAAACTGCTCGGATGATACTGACTTTAAAGTACAGTCGGGTATACTGAGAAAAAGTGTGAATTCAGGTAGAAGAAACAGACATGGTGCACATCTACAATCTTGTATAAATGATCTGATTGCTTCTCAGCATAATATCAAAAACTAACAGGTTGTTAGTATACATTTTTGATCAAAAAGTACAAGCCCACTCGCCACGTCAAGGCCACCTATCCAGAGTGGGTCCCTAACGTCCCTAGCATAAAATGGCGACCACCACTGAGAAAAAGATTCATCGAAAAGGGATATCCCAAACAGATTTTAACACAAGCTTACAATAAAACCAAAGATTTCAAACAAAAAGATCTCACACAAATAAAAAGGTAAATCCATCAAAAATTCTCAGAATAATGATATTAAACAATTTTTTTTTACTACTTTTAATTGTGCATCTGCATCTGTTCGTAGGATTTTAACTAAACACTGGCCAATTGTGAGAAGTGATCCTATTTTAAAGGACTTGGTACCCACTCAACCAAGAATCACTTTTTAAAACCCATGGCCCTACGTAATTATTTGGCCCCCAGTAAATTGAAAGATGATGCAACCATAAATAAATGTTTGAAAAAATCTAAAAAAGATAAATGTGTAAGTGTAAAAAAAATCACGCTGCTTGTGTTGCAAAATTATTCAAGATAATTGAAGTACATTTCAATCCAATACTACACATGAATCATTCTATGAAAACTGACTGTAATTGCGAAACAGACTATGTGGTTTACTTGCTAGAGTGTCTGTGTAAGTTACAGTATGTGGGCTGCACCGTTCAGAAGGTGCGGTCCCGCATGAACACCCACCGGTTTAACATCCGAAAAGGTTTCCCCCTACATACTGTGTCACGCCACTTTGCGCATTCACATTATAATAATCCAGAATTATTAAAATTAATTGTAATAGATACAATACTGGTTGCTACACGTAGCCGCTTTCATAAATTAATTAATAAAGAATCATACTGGATTTACAAGTTGAAATGTCGGTACCCGGACGGGTTAAATGAGACTATTGAGAATACAGCATAGCTGAATAGGATTATTTTTCATTTTGTGCCATATATATCGTCTTTTTATAATCATTCCCATTATGGTTATTATTCATTTTGCGGTACTTACCTTGATATATATTTTCCTCGTTTCTGTGTGTTTATGACAGCTTTCGTTTTGTCCGTTTGACCTTTTATTCACTTCCGCCCTGTCCCTGGAGCCTGGTCTCTTGGAATACGGTACTTTTTTGTATAAAACCTGTATATATATTTTTTTATTATTTATGTGAACCTAAGGAAGACGCCTGTCCTGGCGTTGAAATGCGTTGTTCCCATTAAATTACCTTTGGTTACTTTTGCATTGATCCTATTATTTATATAAGCATTGTCTTAACTGCCACTATCCACTGTTTGCGCCTGGATTATCCCTTAGCGGTTTGGAGGATTGGCAGGATATTTGGACACCACTAGGTGGTGGAAGGGATCGGCTGCACGTTGGAAATCACCTTTATATTTTCACCAGTGTTGTGCCTGCTTGTCAGCACAACCACCCGGGTAAGCGCATTTCATCACTTTATGCGTATTTTACCCCCATTTAATTGCACTACGGAGCGCCCTTTGTGTTTTTTTGTACAGACATGAAAAAGCAAGATTACATTTTGCCAAAATGAACTTGAGGAAGCCAAAATCCTTCTGGGAAAAAGTCTTGTGGACAGATGAGACCAAGATAGCGCTTTTTGGTAAAACAAATCATTCTACTGTTTACTGAAAACTGAATGAGGCCTACAAAGAAAAGAACACAGTACCTACAGTGAAATATGGTGGAGGTTCAATGATGTTTTGGGGTTGTTTTGCTGCCTCTTGCACTGGGTGCCTTTGCCTTGAATGTGTGCAAGGCATCATAAAATCTGAGGATTACAACGGATTTTGGGTGGCACTATACAGCCCAGTGTCAGAAAGCTGGGTCTGCATCTGAGATCTTGGGTTGTCCAGCAGGACAATGACCCCAAACATACATCAAAAAGCACCCAGAAATGGATGGCAATAAAGCGCTGGGGAGTTCTGAAGTAGCCAGCAATGAGTCCATATTTAAATGCCATTGAACACCTGTGGAGAGCTTTTAAAATTGCTGTTGGGAAATTCCAATAGGGCCCTTCCAAAAAGTGTCCTGGAGCAGTTTGCAAAGGAAGAGTGGTCCAACATTCTGGCTGAGACGTGTAAGAAGCTTATGATGGTTATAGGAAGCAACTGATTTCAGTTATTTTTTCCAAAAGGGTATGCAACCAAATATTAAGTTAATGCCAATAATTTAGTTCAGCCCATTTTTGGAATTTGGTGTGAAATTATGTCCAAGTTGCTATTTTTCCTCCCTTTTTTGGTTTAGTTCCAATACACACAAAGGTAATAAACGTGTATAGCAAAACATGTGTTACTGCAATCCTTTTCTGTGAGAAATACTTCATTTTCTTGAAAATTTTTAGGGGTGCCAACATTTAAGGCCATGAATGTACCCTTTGTTGGCAATGACAGAGGTCACACGTTTTCTGTAAGTCTTCACAAGGATTTCACACATTGTTGCTAGAATTTTGGACCATTCCTCCATGCAGATCTCCTCCAGAGCATTGATGTTTTGGGGCTGTCGCTGGGCAACACAGACTTTCAACTCCATCCAAAGGTTTTCTAGGGATTGAGATCTGGAGACTGTCTAGGCCACTCCAGGACCTTGAAATGCTTCTGCCTGGGCGGTGTGTTTGGGATCATTGCCATGCTGAAAGACCCAGCCACGTTTCATCTTCAATGCCCTTGCTGAAGAAAGGTTTTCATTTAAAATCTCACAATAAATGGACCCATTCATTCTTTTCTTTACACGGATCAGTTGTCCTGGTTCCTTGGCAGATAAAAAGCCCCATGCGTCACAGTAGGTATGGTGTTCTTTGGATGCAACTAAGCATTCTTTCTCCTCGAAACTTCAAAACGATGAGTTGAGTTTTTACTAAAAACTTCTACTTTGGTTTCATCTGACCATACAACATTCTCCCAATCCTCTTCTTGATCATCCAAGTGCTCTCTAGCAAACTTCAGATGGGCCCGGACATGTACTGGCTTATGCAGGGACACACGACTGGCACTGCATTGTGTCCCTTGCAGTGTAGTGTGTTACTGATGGTAGCCTTTGTTACTTTGGTCCCAGCTCTCTGCAGGTCATTCACTAGGTTCCCCCGTGTGGTTCTGGGATTTTTGCTCACCGGGGTGAGATCTTGTGTGGAGCCCCAGATCGAGGGAGATTATTAGTGGTCTTCCATTTTCTAATAATTGCTCCCACAGTTGTTTTCTTCACACCAAGCTGCTTGCCTATTGCAGATTCAGTCTTCCCAGCCTGGTGCAGGTCTACAATATTGTTTCAGGTGTCCTTCAACAGCTCTTTGGTCTTGGCCATAGAGGAGTTTGGAGTGTGACTGAGGTTATGGACTGGTGTCTTTTATACTGATAAGTTTAAACTAGTGCCAATACAGGTAACGAGTGGAGGACAGAGGAGACACTGCTCAAAAAAATAAAGGGAACACTAAGATAACACATCCTATATCTGAAGGAATGAACTAATTGCATGAAATACTTTCGTCTTTACATAGTTGAATGTGCTGACAACAAAATCCCACAAAAATTAATAGAAATCAAATTTATCAACCCATGGAGGTCTGGATATAGCGTCACACTCAAAATCAAAGTTGAAAACCCCACTACAGGCTGATCCTACTTTGATGTAATGTCCTTAAAGCAAGTCAAAATAAGGCCCAGAGGTGTGTGTGGCCTCCATGTGCCCTTATGACCTCCCTACAACACATGGGCATGCTCCTGAATAGGTGGCAGATTGTCTCCTGAGGGATGTCCTCCCAGACCTTGCAGGATGGAGTGAGACATGATGTCCCAGATGTGCTCAATCGGATACAGGTCTGGGGAACGGGCGGGCTAGTCCATAGCATCAATGCCTTCCTCTTGCAGGAACTGCTGACACACTCCAGCCACATGAGGTCTAGCATTGGCTTGCATTAGGAGCAACCCAGGGCCAACCCCACCAGCATTTGGTCTCACAAGGGGTCTGAGGATCTCATCTTGGTACCTAATGGCAGTAAGGCTACCTCTGGCAAGCACATGGAGGACTGTGAGGCCCCCCCAAAGAAATGCCACCCCACACCATTACTGACCCACCGTCAAATCGGTCATGCTGGAGGATGTTGCAGGCAGCAGAATGTTCTCCACGGCGTCTCCAGACTTTGTCACGTCTGTCACATGTGCTCAGTATAAACTTGCTTTCATCTGTGAAGAGCACAGGGTGGCAAATTTGCCAATCTGTGTTCCCTGGCAAATGCCAAATGTCCTGCATGGTGTTGAGCTGTAAGCACAACTCCCACTTGTGGACTTGGGACCCTCATACCACCCTCATGGAGTCTATTTCTGACCGTTTGAGTGGATACATGCACATTTATGGCCTGCTGGAGGTCATTGTGCAGGGCTCTGGCAGTGCTCCTCCTTGCACAAAGGCGAAGGTAGCAGTCCTGCTGCTGGGTTGTTGCCCTCCTACGGCCTCCTCCACATCTACTGATGTACTGGCCTGTCTCCTGGTAGCGCCTCCATGCTCTGGACACTACGCTGACAGACACAACAAACCTTCTTGCTACAGCTCGAATTGATGTGCCATCCTGAATGAGCTGCACTACCTGAGCCACTTGTATGGGTTGTAGACTCCTGTCTGATGCTACCACTAAAGTGAAGGTACCGCCAGCATTAAAAAGTGACTAAAACATCAGCCAGGAAACATAGGAACTGAGAAGTGGTCTGTGGTCACCACCTACATAACCACTCTTATTGGGGGTGTCTTACTATAATTATATAACTATAATTTCCACCTTTGATCTGTTCCATTTGCACAGCAGCATGTGAAATTGATTGTCAATCAGTGTTGTTTCCTGAGTGGACAGTGTGATTGACTTGGAGTTACATTGTATTGTTTAAGTGTTCCCTTTATTTTTTTGAGCAGTGTACTTATTTTACCAAGGAATTTACTAATTAATTCATCAGAAAGCCTACAATGTGATTTCCTGTTTTTTTTCACCCCATTCTGTCTCTCAGTTGAGGTATACTTATGATTAAAATTACAGGCCTCATCTTTTTAAGTGGGAGAACTTGCAAAATTGGTGGTTGACTAAATACTCCTCCCCCCCCCCCCACATATATTTATTTACTAATATACCCAAAAAAAAATCCCAAATGGGAGGACTATAAGTCACATAATGCCTTTTCATATTTAAAAAGGGGACTTTCTCCATTTATATTTGTGATATTAGTCATTTTGTGAGCAGCAGCAATTTGGTTATTATAATTTTTAATCTATTAATGTCTTATGAATATATATCATTCGTTGGTGGGTCACAAGGGCCTTGTGACTGCACTAGTAGGCTATTTTATTTGGTATTTTAAGTTAATCTAATATACCGGTACATATATCATTTTTTTTTTGTTTTTGTTTTTTACGAGATTTGGAGTCCGAGCAAATTTGAGCACCGTTCTCTATATAATTCCTATGCTATTTTTCCAGGAACTGAGGGTATAGATGCCATTAAGGTTGCTCAGTTAATTTGTGTCCAGTAGCAGGGTGAGCCTCTCCCAATAATTCATTTTAAAGGCCATACAGGCCTGAAATGCATCAATCAGTTGCATTATTCCATGCATACACATACATGTTTTTGTATTTTTATTTATTTATTACCATGACTATATGTAGACAAAGACTGAAGATTTTTAGGCCTTTCAGGTGTGGTGAATCTATGAACTACTGTTCTATTATACTGTATACGGCTTCCTTTCTCATATAAAGGAGTTTGAACATATTAGGAAGGTTCCAACAGCCTGCTGACAGTGAGATCCAATGCAAGCATTGGGAACATTTACACTGTGGGCTGTATAAATGCAGAGACACACGCTTTGGAAATTGAGCATTTGTCTTCCCGTTATCCCGTTCACCCACACTAAACCCAATACAATGGGTTATAGTGCTGGAAAACAGGAGACCGATGCAGGGTCTCTGACAAATATACATACCTTCAGTCCGGCGCCCGGTCCTCTGACGGTCAGCTTCTATGTGCCTGCTGGATTTGAATATTCATGGTTGCTGGTCACTTGAGCGCTTGTGCCTACTGAGCACTAACGTGACCAACGACCATGAATATTCAAATCCAGCCGTCTGGCCTGCCTCCAGTGTGCAATTCAGCGCAGATAGAAGGGGACCTTCATAGGGACCGAGCGCCAGACTGTAGGTATATATATTAGTCATTGGTCTCCTGTTCACCTGCACTATAACCCGATGTACAGTAGAATCTCCCTTAGCGGACACCTCCCAATAGCGGACAGTTTTTAATTCCCATAAGACAATGTATTTGAACCCTCCGAATAGGGGACAATCTCAATAGCGGAGGCAGACACACCTAATAGGGGACAAAACACTTCCAATAGGGGACAAAACACTTCCAATAGAGGACAAAACACTTCGACTACGGGACAACCAAGCTCATGTGCCAGCCATACTTTGGGTATTGGCTGCACCTCCTGACGGCAGCCCTGTGTGCAAGTAAGAGGCCCCGCTGAACCCCCCTGCAGAAGATGCAGCACAGAAGCAGAAGACCCCTCTTTAAACAGTGGTCTACTGCTTCTGTATGTTTTCCAGCCTCATCATTCACCCCCCTCCTTCCCTGTTCCCCTGATGCCAAATACTCCCCCACTTATTACCCAGTGGCACATCATTTCCTCTTGATCCCCTGTGCTATTTTATTACCCTGTGCAAATTCATCACCCGCTCTTAACCACCCCCTGTGCAATTTCTCCCCCCCCCCCCAGTTCCATTTCAGTCCCCCTTTATCCCCCTGTGCCATTTCATTCCCCCTTCATCCCCTCTGCCATTTCATAAAGGGGAGTGATAAATTTACACAGAGGGTAATGGAGAATGAAATGGCACAGGGGGGATCAAGGGGAAACCATGTGGAACAGGGGGTAAGGGGGGATGATTTGGCACAGTGTATAAGGGAATTATGAAATGATGGGGGGATAAGGGGTAATTAAACGGCACTGGGAGATTCTACTGTAATATCGCTTTTTATTAATGTTTTATAGGTAATTACACTCTGGAGTGAGTACAGAATAGTATTTAGTAATAAAAAATAAAAAAAATTGGACCATTTTTTCCCAATAGGGAACATTTCTCAATAGTGGACACTTTTTAATTCACTGTTAGTGGCTGCTATTGGGAGATTCTACTGTATTGGGTTTAATGTGGGTGAACAGGATGATGCTTTCCTTTAAAGCAGCCCTGTCCGCAGAAAAATATGGGCACACTCTATTTTGTTTATCTCCCTAATCCTTTTGCAGCTCGAATGTAAGCCTTTTTATTATTTAAATTAGGTGCAAAAGCCCAGGGGGAGTTTACCAGCACGGCAAGAGCCTAGATAAGTACATTTCTATGGGGGAGATTTAACAAATCCTGTCAAGAGGAAATGTTGCTGAGTTGTCCATAGCAACCAGATTGTTTCTTACATTTTTGAAAAGGCCTCTGAAAAATAAAAGATGATAACTAATTGGTTGCTATGGGCAACTCTGCAACTTTTCCTCTGGACAGGTTTTGATAAATCTCTCCCTATGCCCTTTTTATTATGGCCCACAGGCCCGCTTGCATCTGCCTACCCTGGTTGACTGATAGCCACCAGATAAGGGCAGAGGCTGGACTTTCCTTGGCTTTTGCCATGCTCACTAACACCCTTTTAGGGTCTTTTGCATAACAAAAAACATGCCCTGCCTCAGGAAAGGACTAATGACAAATGTATGCCTGGATTTCCGATAAGTAGCGTTATCTAGCCATGACCTTATTTACACCAGTTTTCCTGCTGACAAATCTGTTTTAGGGTCTATTCACACGTACAGTATCCTGCGCAGATTTGATGCGCAGGATTTGAAGCTGCATTCAGTCATTTAGTTTACAATCTGCAGCAGGAAAAACCTGCAAATCCAATCTGCACAGAATACTATACGTGTGAATAGACCATTAAGGTGACACAGACGTCATTCCCAGAATTAGTCTGCACACTGCAGATTTTTGGCTCTGCAGCTATTGAGACAATTGAGAAAATTAAGACAACTAGGATACAGACAGCTGGTGGAGACAATGTAGTAAACAATGCATTTCTTACAATCCCTCAGGATATCAGTAAAGCAGAACATTATAAAAATGTAAACTCAAACTCCACAAAGGTTATCAGAAAATCTGTATTTTATACCCACAACACCCTTTGGCTTCTCCTAGTTTAAAATAAATAAATACTTTACTCACAAAATGGTAACAAGACCATGGATCTTTTCTGTGCATATTCTGTTTCTAGAATGCTATATCTTTCTTGATCAATTGGACGATCCACAGATTTTAACTGAGAGACATAATCATCAAGGAAATAATTTAAGAGTGCCACCAGCTGTTCAATTAGGTCACTGCGTAGTCTGGAGTCAGCTTGAGGATAGACTTTCTTCAGAATTACGGTATGCTGACGTATAATCACTGTACGGATACAATTAGAAGCTGCAGATACAAGGAAGAGAATTTGCTGTAAAAATCAATTAATTGTCTGAAAGACAAAATAATGTGCAGTTCTTGAACACCCAAAAAAGGAAGTACCACAATACAATATTCTACGTACCGGTCCAGGGAATATATTCTGGTTCTTTTTCTGTGCATTCACTTTTATAGAGAGCAGCTTTATTTTGTCTGTACTGAAAGGCTGCATGCAACATATCCTGAAAAGTACAAATGCAGTTTAATGAATACATTGTAAAGCTTTTATTCTTTCAGAGGTTCAAGAATCATAATTACATATTCAAAAACATCTAAAAGATTTCCAAGTCATGCAGAAAATGAACTTTTTGGGAAAGACAAATGAGGCCAGAGAACAGCGCCTCACGTACTTCCCTTGTCGTTCAGTAACCCAATTAGTCAGTGCAGATAGAAGCCTCTGTGAGATGGCCACTCACCTTGTGTAATGAAAAATGCACTTATTGGGGGACATTTATCATTGGCTTTACACCACTTCAATGTTCAAAATGTCCCTGCAAATTTAGCGCTATTGCATTTTTTTGCGCAATTTTCGGTACATCACCTTTTAAAGTTGTCTACTGTTTGGTGCAACGTACCCCACATTTTGCAGTGGAGCTGTATTTATTATTTGCGGAAATTTAATTTAGAAGTGTTTTTTTTCCCCCCGCAAACCTACACCACCTAATAGGACACATACAAATGTATCATATGACAGAGCACAAAGCTTAAACCAATCTCTGCAGATCATTGGTTTCTATAACTGTGCAAACGTTTGTGTGTGCTTGTGCGAGCATGGGGGGAGGTGGGGGGATGGGGATTTTCATGGGAAATAGTCAACCTGTCCTGTCAGAAGTAAAGTAAAGATTTACAAGTCATGGGTAATAAACAAGTCCATCCAGGATTTTAACTATTGAAAACAAAAAAGTAACAAAAACAATAGACTTGTTTCAGGAACTTAGTCCCCACTGGATTCTTTGATTGTCATAAGCACTACTATACTCAGCAGGCTTTATACAAGTAGAATATGGGCACCATACAAACAGTGGGCAGGGTTACAGTGCAAACTTACAGTCATGCAAAATGGTCTCAGATAATGATACAATTCATAATACATGCAAAAACAAATATACAAATAATATACATAAATACAGGGTACACCATAATTATAACAAACACAGGGTACTAGGCTACCGAATAAAGATCAACATATTCATCAGGTAAAACAGGAACTGGTAGCAAATAGTGAGAATGAGGCTAGAAAGAAAAACAAAACTGGGCCTGGGTGCAAATGTAATCATGATTACATGTGCTAGAATAAGTAAATAAATCATGATTGTTTCATCCAAGGGTCAGGCAAAACTGTGAAAGAAGAGTGGCATAGTACTGTGAGTGGTAATTTCCACGCATTGCTATGGGCCAAGTCACCAGCAATCAGCTACAATCACTGGGAGAGCCCAAAAGCAAGTGTTTAGGTGAAATTACACAACAAACAAATATCAATAAACTGTGCATATAAAGGAAGAAAAATCATACACCATTGTATTGTATGGTGACTAATGCCAGACGCCTGTTCAATAAAAAAGCAGAACTTGAGTGGTTGATGTCTGAAGAAAATTATGACTTGGTGGGTATAACAGAGACTTGGTTGGACGATTGCTGTGACTTGGCGGTCAACATACAGGGATCTAGTCTATTCAGGAAGGATCAGACAAAACGGAAAGGGGGAGGAGTCTGTCTTTATGTAAAGTCCAGTCTGAAGGCCGCACTGCTGGAGGATATTTGGGAGGGAAATTATATTGTGGAGTCATTATGGGTAGAAATATATGGAGATAAAAATAAAATTCTGATAGGGGTTTGTTATAAGCCACCAAACATAATGGAAGAAGCAGAAGATCAATTAATGAGGCAAATAAACATGGCAGCAAATCAAAATGAGGTGATAATAATGGGGGACTTTAACTATCCTGATATAAACTGGGAGACTGAGACCTGTGAATCTCATAAAGGAAACAGGTTTCTTACTATAGCTAAAGACAATTATCTGTCCCAAATGGTGCAGGGCCCAACCAGAGGGGGCACCATACTAGACTTAATATTAACCAACAGATCTGATAGAGTAACTGATGTGCAAGTAGAAGGACACCTAGGAAATAGTGATCATAATATAATACATTATAACTTGTTCTTCAATAAGGGAACCTTACGAGGGGCCACAAAAACAATGAACTTTAAGAAAGCAACGTTCGATCAACTCAGAGAAGCCCTTAACAGAAATTGGGATAATGTCCTCAAAAATATGAATACAGACACTAAATTGGAGACTTTTAGGAATATCTTAAATTCTCACTGTAAGGCTGGGTTCACACTACGTTTTTGCCATACTGTTTTCAATCCGTTTTTCTAAAGAAAACCGTATGGGAAAAAAACGGATGGAACCGTATGGGAAAAAGTAAACCGTATGCGTTTTTAAACAGTATACTGTTTTTAAAAGTGCATACAGTTCCGTCAGTTTTTATAGAAAAAAAACCCATACGTTTTTGAAAATTTTGTCCATTTTTAATGGGAGGGGTCTTGGGTGGGGACTTTAGGATTCAAATGCGCATGTGCAAAGTAAAAACGTATACGTTTTTCCCATATGGAACCGTATACATGTGCGTTTCCCATTGACGTCCATGTTAAAAAAAAACGTATACGGTTGCAGTACGGTTTTTAAACCGGAGACAAAATTGTGGTCTATCACGGTTTTGACTCCGGTTTAAAAACCGTACTGCAACCGCATACTTTTTTTTTTTTTTTTTTAACATGGACGTCAATGGGACTTTAGGATTCAAATGCGCACATGCGCATTTGAATCCTAAAGTCCCCACCCAAGACCCCTCCCATTAAAAATGGACAAAATTTTCATAACCGTATGGGTTTTTTTTCTATAAAAACTGACGGAACTGTATGCACTTTTAAAAACAGTATACTGTTTAAAAACGCATACGGTTTACTTTTTTCCATACTGTTCCATCCGTTTTTTTGCCATACGGTTTTCTTTAGATTGAAAACAGTATGGCAAAAACGTAGTGTGAACCCAGCCTAAGATGTATATACCCTATGGGAATAAAAGGGTCAGAAATTAAAGAAAATCAATATGGATGAATAAAAATGTTAAGGGGGCAAAAAATTACAAAAATAAAGCATTTAAATTACTAAAACAGGATGGCAGTGAAGAAGCTATAGAGAAAAAGTTATAATATATAAAAATACAGATAAAAGCCGCAAAAATAGAGACTGAAAGACTCATTACCAAAGAGAGTAAAACTAACCCTGAAATGTTCTTTAACCCCTTAAGGACGCAGGACGTAAATGTACGTCCTGGTGAGGTGGTACTTAACGCACCAGGACGTACATTTACGTCCTGTGCATAACCGCGGGCATCGGAGCGATGCCCGTGTCATGCGTGGCTGATCCCGGCTGCTGATCGCAGCCAGGGACCCGCCGGCAATGGCCGACGCCCGCGATCTCGCGGGCGTCCGCCATTAACCCCTCAGGTGCCGGGATCAATACAGATCCCGGCATCTGCGGCAGTTCGCGATTTAAATGAACGATCGGATCGCCCGCAGCGCTGCTATGGGGATCCGATCATTCAGAACGCCGGACGGAGGTCCCCTCTCCTTCCTCCGTCCGGCTCCCGGCGTCTCCTGCTCTGGTCTGTGATCGAGCAGACCAGAGCAGGAGATGACCGATAATACTGATCTGTTCTATGTCCTATACATAGAACAGATCAGTATTAGCAATCATGGTATTGCTATGAATAGTCCCCTATGGGGCACTATGAAACACAGAGCTGTCTGCTGACATCATGAGCACAGTGCTCTCTGCTGACATCTCTGTCCATTTTAGGAACTGTCCTGAGTAAAAGGAAATCCCCATAGCAAACATATGCTGTTCTGGACAGTTCCTAAAATGGACAGAGATGTCAGCAGACAGCACTGTACTCATGATGTCAGCAGACAGCTCTGTGTTTCAAAAAGAAAAGAATTTCCCCTCTAGTATTCAGCAGCTAATAAGTACAGGAAGGATTAAGATTTTTTTAATAGAAGTAATTTACAAATCTGTTAAACTTCCTGGCACCAGTTGATTTAAAAAAAAATATATATAGTTTTTCACCGGAGTACCCCTTTAACCTCTTAAGGACCCAGGACGTACGGGGACGTCCCCGCACCCTGGGCTTTAAGGACCCAGGACGTCCCCGTACGTCCTGGCGTTTTCTGGTCCCTGCCGCGCACCGGGCAGAGATTGGAAGCGGATGCCTGCTGAAATGCTTCAGCAGGCATCCAGGGCAAACGCCGAGGGGGGCCATGTCTGCCCCCCATGTCGGCGATCGATGCAAATCGCGAGGGAAATCGCCCTTGCGATCTGCAGTAATACCGGGCTGATCGGGTCTCTGGGACCCGACCGCCCGGTAATTTTGCATGATCCCGGTTGTCACAGACAGCCAGGACCATGCTGAAGTATAAGAGCGAGGTGGCAAGCCTGCCACCACCTCCTATCCCCTGCGATTTCTTGGTTAGCCAACTGACCAATCACAGGGGGGGGGGGGGGGTTACTTCCTTCCGCCCTGCCCCTGGAAGTCCGGAGATCACGGGAGGAAGACCGGAGGACGTGGCGGGGGACGGGGGAGTGCTGGGGCCTGGCCCCGGTACTTACCTCGTCCCTGAAGACCCGGATCCCGGCGGCGGAGACGGCGGCGACAGATGAGTTGATCTTCAGCGGCGTCGCGGGACCTTTGCAGCAGTCCAGACCGACGTAAAGCGATCTAGACTGCTCCATCTGGTCCCCTTACACTACAACTCCCAGCATGCCCAGACAGCCCTAGGCGTCTGGGCATGCAGGGAGTTGCAGTTTTGCAACATCCAGAGGTCCAGATTGGAGACCACTGTGCCCTTCCAGATGTTACAAAACTACACATCCTCAGCATGCCCTTACTGTTCAGGCATGCTGGGAGTTGTAGTTCTGTAACATCTGGCCCTTCAGATGTTGCAGACCTATAACCTATGTGCCTCCAGCAGTTGCAAAATTATAACTACCAGCATGCACTGATGGGCGTTGGCAGCTCAAACTCGCAGCAGGAAACTCGCTGTAATCCCCCGCCTGTGTGACTGTACCCTTAAAGCACACCACCATACTAACACAAAATAAAATAAAAAGTAAAAAACACTACATATACACATACCCCTACACAGCCCCCCTCCCCAATAAAAATGAAAAACGTCTGGTACGCCACTCTTTCCAAAATGGAGCCTCCAGCTGTTGCAAAACAACAACTCCCAGTATTGCCGGACAGCCGTTGACTGTCCAAGCATGCTGGGAGTTTTGCAACAGCTGGAGGCACCCTGTTTGGGAATCACTGGCGTAGAATACCCCTATGCAAATCCCTAATTCAGGCCTCAAATGCGCATGGCGCCCTCTCACTTCGGAGCCCTGTAGTATTTCAAGGCAACAGTTTAGGGCCACATATGGGGTATTGCCGTACTCTGAGAAATTGCCTAACAAATTTTGGGGTGGCTTTTTCTTTGGGGTCTACACCAGCATCTTAGTGTAAAAAAAAATTTTTTACACTAACATGCTGGTGTTGCCCTATACTTTTCATTTTGACAAGAGGTAAAAGGGAAAAAAAAAGCCCCCCAAAATTTGTAATGCAATTTCTCCCGACTACGGAGATACACCATATGTGGGCGCAAAGTGCTCTGGGGGCGCACAACAAGGCCCAGAAGGGAGAGAGTGCACCATGTACATTTGAGGTGATTTGCACAGGGGTGGCTGACTGTTACAGCGGTTGACAAACGCAAAAAAAAAAAAAAAAAACCACATGTGACCCCATTTCGGAAACTACACCCCTCACGAAATGTAATGAGGGGTGCAGTGAGAATTTACCCCCAACGGTGTCTGACAGATCTTTGTAACAGTGGGCTGTGCAAATTAAAATGCTCACTGTACCCCTTGTTACGTTCCTCAAGGGGTCTTCTTTCCAAAATGGTATGCCATGTGTTTTTTTTTTTTGCTGTCCTGGCACCATAGGGGCTTCCTAAATGCGACATTCCCCCCCGAGCAAAATTTGCTCTCAAAAAGCCAAATATGACTCCTTCTCTTCTGAGCATTGTAGTTCACCCGTAGTGCACTTCAGGTCAACTTATGGGGTACCTCCATTCTCAGAAGAGATGGGGTTACAAATTTTGGGGGGTATTTTCTGCTATTAACCCTTGCAAAAATGTGAAATTTGGGGGGAAACCCAAATTTTGGTTATTTTTTTTTTTTTTACATTTGCAAAAGTCATGAAACTCCTGTGGGGTATTAAGGCTCACTTTATTCCTTGTTAAGTTCCTCAAGGGGTCTAGTTTCCAAAATAGTATGCCATGTGTTTTTTTTTTTGCTGTTCTGGCACCATAGGGGCTTCCTAAATGCAACATGCCCTCCAAAAACCATTTCAGAAAAACATACTCTCCAAAATCCCCTTGTCGCTCCTTCGCTTCAGAGCCCTCTACTGCGCCCGCCGAACCTTTTATATAGACATATGAGGTATGTGCTTACTCGAGAGAAATTGGGCTACAAACATAAGTATACATTTTCTCCTTTTACCCCTTGTAAAAATTCAAAAATTGGGTCTACAAGAACATGAGAGTGTAAAAAAATGAAGATTGTGAATTTTCTCCTTCACTTTGCTGCTATTCCTGTGAAACACCTAAAGGGTTAAAACGCTGACTGAATGTCATTTTGAATACTTTGGGGGGTGCAGTTTTTATAATGGGGTCATTTGTGGGGTATTTCTAATATGAAAACCCTTCAAATCCACTTCAAACCTGAACTGGTCCCTGAAAAATTGTGAGTTTGGAAATATTGTGAAAAATTGGAAAATTGCTGCTCAACTTTGAAGCCCTCTGGTGTCTTCCAAAAGTATAAACACTTAAATTTTATGATGCAAACATTAAGTGGACATATTGTATATGTGAATAAAAAAAAATATTTGGAATATCCATTTTCCTTACAAGCAGAGAGCTTCAAAGTTAGAAAAATGCTAAATTTTCAAATTTTTCATAAAATTTGGGGATTTTTCACCAAGAAAAGATGCAAGTTACCGCAAAATTTTACCATTATGTTAAAGTAGAATATGTCACGAAAAAACTGTCTCAGAATCAGAATGATAACTAAAAGCATTCCAGAGTTATTAATGTTTAAAATGACAGTGGTCAGATGTGCAAAAAATAGCCGGGTCCCAAGATTGTAAAATGGCTGGGTCCTTAATGGGTTAAAGAACATTTCGGGGTTAGTTTTACTATCTTTGGTAAAGAGTCTCTGTCTCTATTTTTGCGGCTTTTATCTGTATTTTTACATATAAATATATATATATATATATATATATATATATATATGTTTTTATATTTATATGTAAAAATACAGATAAAAGCCGCAAAAATAGATACAGAAAGACTCATTACCAAAGAGAGTAAAACGAACCCCGAAATGTTCTTTAACTATATAAATAGCAAAAAGGTCAAAAATGAAAGTGTAGGCCCTTTAAAAAATGATGAGGAGGAAATTATAAACGGGGATCAGGAAAAAGCAAATATACTAAACAAATTCTTCTCCTCTGTATTCACCGAGGAAAATTAAATGCCAAGTGAAATACAGTGTGAAAAGGTAAACTCCCCAGTACAGATCACCTGTCTAACCCAGGAAGAAGTACAGTGCTGCCTACAAAAATTCAAAATAGAGAAATCACCAGGTCCAGATGGTATCCACCCAATCTTTGCAGATGATACCAAACTCTGTAAAGCCGTAAACACTATAGAGGACAGTGCACTTTTACAAATGGATCTGGATAGTTTGGAGGTTTGGGCTATAGAAGTGGCAGATGAGGTTTAACACTGATATATGTAAGGTAATGCACATGGGGAGGAAAAATCCAGGACGGGGTTATATATTAAATAGGAGAACACTTGGGACGACTGACGTGGAAAAGGACTTAGGGGTCTTAGTTAATAGTAAATTTAGCTGTAGTGACCAGTGTCTGGCAGCTGCTGCCAAGACAAATAAAATCATGACAAGGAAAGTCTACCGCTCTACAAATCACTAGTCAGACCACACATGGAATACTGTGTACAGTACTGGGCACCAGTGTACAAGATAGATATAGTGGAGCCGGAGAGGGTTCAAAGACGGGCAACCAGAGTAATACGGGGAATGGGAGGACTACAGTACCCAGAAAGATTATCAGAATTAGGGTTATTTACATAGTTACATAGTTACATAGTTACATAGTTAGTACGGTCGAAAAAAGACATATGTCCATCAAGTTCAACCAGGGAATTAAGGGGTAGGGGTGTGGCGCGATATTGGGGAAGGGATGAGATTTTATATTTCTTCATAAGCATTAATCTTATTTTGTTCCAGGAATGTATCTAATCCTGTTTTAAAGCTGTTAATTGTTCCTGCTGTGACCAGTTCCTGAGGTAGACCGTTCCATAAATTCACAGTCCTCACGGTAAAGAAGGCGTGTCGCCCCTTGAGACTAAACTTTTTTTTCTCCAGACGGAGGGAGTGCCCCCTCGTCCTTTGGGGGGGTTTAACCTGGAACAGTTTTTCTCCATATTTTTTGTATGGGCCATTTATATACTTATATACGTTTATCATATCCCCCCTTAAACGTCTCTTCTCAAGACTAAACAATTGTAACTCCTTTAATCGCTCCTCATAGCTAAGATGTTCCAAGCCCCATATTAGTTTAGTCGCGCGTCTCTGCACCCTTTCCAACTCCGCAGTGTCCCTTTTATGGACAGGTGACCAAAACTGAACAGCATATTCTAGGTGAGGCCGTACCAATGCTTTATAAAGGGGGAGTATTATGTCCCTGTCCCTTGAGTCCATGCCTCTTTTGATACATGACAATATCCTGCCGGCTTTGGAAGCAGCAGCCTGACATTGCATGCTATTCTGTAGTCTTTGATCTACAAGTACACCCAGATCCTTCTCTACCAGTGACTCTGCCAGTTTAATCCCCCCTAAGACATACGATGCATGCAGGTTATTAGTACCCAGATGCATAACTTTACATTTATCCACATTGAACCTCATTTGCCAAGTGGATGCCCAGACACTTAGTCTATCCAAGTCATCTTGTAACTTATGCACATCCTCTATAGACTGTACCGTGCTACAAAGCTTGGTGTCATCTGCAAAGATAGAAACAGAGCTGTTAATACCATCCTCTATATCATTGATAAATAAATTAAACAACAGCGGTCCCAGTACTGAACCTTGGGGTACACCACTAATAACCGGGGACCAATCAGAGTACGAATCATTGACCACCACTCTCTGGGTACGATCCATGAGCCAGTGTTCAATCCAGTTACAAACTAAAATTTCCAAACCCAAAGACCTTAACTTACCTGTCAGACGTCTATGAGGGACAGTATCAAATGCTTTAGCAAAATCCAGAAACACTATATCCACAGCCATTCCTCTGTCAAGGCTTCTACTCACCTCTTCATAAAAGCAAATTAGATTGGTTTGACAACTTCTATCCTTAGTAAACCCATGCTGGCTATCACTTATAATACAATTATCCCCTATGTATTCCTGTATGTAATCCCTTATAAGTCCTTCAAACAATTTACCCACAATGCACGTTAAACTTACCGGTCTATAGTTTCCTGGGGAAGACCTAGAGCCCTTTTTGAAGATTGGCACCACATTCGCCTTGCGCCAGTCCCTTGGCACAATACCAGACACCAGAGAATCTCTAAATATCATGAACAGGGGTAGAAAAAAGAAGGCTTAGGGGAGACCTAATAACTATGTATAAACATATCAGGGGACAGTACAGAGATCTTTCCCATGATCTATTTATACCCAGGACTGTATCTATAACAAGGGGGCATCCTCTACGTTTAGAGGAAAGAAGGTTTCTAAACCACCACAGATGGGGATTCTTTACTGTAAGAGTAGTGAGACTGTGGAATTCAAAAAGGGGTCTGGATGCATTTTTGGAGAATAACAACATTGATGGTTATGTATACTAGATATTTAGGGACAGCATGTAGATCCAGAAATTTATTCTGACTGCAATATTTGGAGTTGGGAAGGAATTTTTACCTCTAGTATGAGGGTTTTTTGCCTTCCGCTGGATCAACTCAGTAGGGACCCTGGTCTTTTTTCAACCTTATAAACTATGTTACTATGCATTGACTGGGTCTTACAGAGATGCTGGACTTATATTTCATTCAGATCTCTCAGTAATTATTAATCTATTAGACTAATTGTAACTGTTTTGCTATGTTAGACAAGATAGATATAGTGAAGATTGAGAGTGTTCAAAGCAGGGCAGTGGAGGAGTCGGACGAAATTTTGGGTACCTGGAGTCGGTGTCGGCAAACAATGCACTAACTACGAAATTTGAAATGGAAAAAAAGAAAAAAAAAAGCAAGTTTAAATGTCCTAATTCACAAAAAGTTATAATTAATGACTTCCCTAATTTAAGAATAAAGACCAATGCATGCAGTGCCTTACGTAACTGCAAACCGCTGCCATTTAGCTAAGGCTATAAAAACTTGTAAACTCTTGTTAGATTAAAGGGGTACTCCGCCCCTAGACATCTTATCCCCTATCCAAAGGAGTAGGGGATAAGATGTCAGATCGCCGGGGTCCCGCCTCTGGGGACCCCCGAGATTGCCGCTGCGGCACCGCGCTATCATTACTGCACAGAGCGAGTTCGCTCTGTGCGTAAGGACCGGCGATACAGGGGCCGGAGCGTCGTTACGTCACGGCTCCGCCCCTCGTGAAGTCATGGCCAGCCCCCTCAATACAAGTCTATGGGAGGGGGCATGGCGGTAGTCACGCCCCCTGCCATAGACTTGCATTAAGGGGGCAGGCCGTGATGTCATGAGGGGCGGAGCCAGGACATCACGCTGCTCCGTCCCCTGTATCGCCCTTCATTACGCACAGAGCGAACTCGCTCTGTGCAGTAATGAAAGCACGGTGCCGCAGCGGCAATCCCGGGGGTCCCAGCAGCGGGACCACAGCGATCTGACATCTTATCCCTTATCCTTTGGATAGGGGATAAGATGTCTAGGGGCGGAGTACTGGAAAATGAAAGAGAAGTCCAGCACTGCAGTGAAGGCAGCTTTATTGAGTGAGAAGCACACAGTAAAAACACACTAGTCAGTGCTTCTCACTCAAAGCTGCCTTCACTGCAGTGCTGGACTTCTTTCATTTTTCAGTATCCAGGGCGCCTGGCCGGGCACCGGTCCGTGCACAGCACGATACGGGAGGTGAGCTGGACTTTCTTCACTCTTTGCTAGGGGCAGAGTACCCCTTTAAACATGACTATGGGATTCTACTAGGGAAATCATGTTTTATAATAAATGCGCCTTCCTGGATCCTCTCACTGCCCTATCTTCAGCAGCAGATCAGCACACAAACTGTTCAATACAGTAGACTGTTTGCTTCCCAGCCAGTAGTCCTGTTGTGATGACATGTATGTTGCCTTTCTTTCCTTCAAGGAATGTATAAAATACATTTGCATATTAATACAGAGGTGTCCGAGTCGGAAGTACAGAAAACTCCGGCATCTGAGTCAGAACATTTATCTACTGACTCCACAACCCTGGTTCAAAGACAGGTAAACCAGAGTAATACATGGAATGGTAGGAGTATGGTACCCAGAACGATCAAAATTAGGGTTATTTCGTTTCAAGGAAAAAAAAATATGGGGTCACCAAAAAACTATACATAAATATTTTAGGGGGCAGTACAGAGATCTTTCCAGCGACCTATTCATACTTTGTTTCTCTAACAAGGTGGCATACTGTACACTTAGAGGAAAGAAGGTTTCTCACCCATCACAGATTTGGGGGATGTGGTTGAGTTCTTTACTGTACGAGAAGTGAGACTATGGAACTCTCTACAACATGAAGAGTTCAAAAGCGACCTGGCTGCATTTCTGGAGAGTAATAACATATAGGGAAAGAACATTGACCCAGGAATTTATTCTGAAGGAATTTTTCCTCTGTTATGGGGGAGTTTGGAATCAGCCTCACAAAGGGTTTTCTTGCCTTCCTCTGGATCGACACAGTAGGGATATAGGTTGAAGGTGATTGACTTTTTTTCAACCTTATGGTCAATGTTACAGGGCAACTAACAAGCAATGATGTTATATGGGGAGGGGCCATAAGCATAATTTGCATAGTCTCCCAATATTCTGAAGAATATTAATATTCTCTGTCCCCATATGCCTATCCCATGCATACTTAAACTGCTTCATTTTATTTGCAGCTACCACTTCTGCATGAAGGCTATTTCATGTATCCACTACTCTCAATAAAACAATACTTCCTGATATTACTTTAAAGGGGTACCTCCAGTGGAAAACAATTTAATGCTGTTTATGCAGAAAAAGAAGTGGTGTTTTCTAAGACTGGACAATACCTTTGAAGACATCAGGTTTTTTCATTTTTGCGTTTTTGTTTTTCCCTCCTCACCTTCTAAAAATAATAACGCTTTACATTTTCTATCTACAGACCCACATAAGGGCTTTTTTTTCCATCACAAATTTTATTTTGCTATCAAATCAATCCCTTCCCAACACAATCTAACAAAATCAAACAAAAAACTGGATTTGGGGAGCTTTCTATGCAGTGCACTTTTTGGTAAAAATTACACATCTATATTCTGAAGGTGTATAAGAATAAAACAATAGCCTAATTAAATTAAAGGTTTTATTTGGTTTTACTTGTTTAAAATTATTATAACATTTCGGACAAAAACTAGTAAGTTTAAAATTGTCCTATTCTGACCCCTATAACTTTTTTATTTTTCCGTATACGGCAATGTGTGAGAGCTCATTATTTGGGTCGTGATCTGTAGTTTTTATTGGTACCATTTACTTTGTTTTGAATTGACTTTTTGACCATTTTTTATACATTTTTTTAGGGTAAAAAGAGAGAACAAAATAAGCAATACAGGAGACTTTGGTATTTTATTTTATTTTTTACATATACGCCATTGACCGTGCAGTTCAATTAACGTGAAATTTTTATAATTTGGACATTTACGCACACTGGGGTGATTCAAACTTATTAGTGAAAAGGTTAATTCACATTAACTTTAAAAAAACAAACATTTTTAGCCTCTTAAGGACGCAGGATGTATGCATACGCCCTGCATCGCGAGTCCATAAGGACTGAGGGCGTATGGGTACGCTTGTGGGAATTCCGGTCCCCGGGGATCAGACCGGGGTGACTGCTGATATCTATCAGCAGGCACCCCGTGCAAACTCCTGGGGAGTGGGGGTCCTGAGACCGCCCCACGTCAATTCAGAACGGCGATTTGCAGCAATTCCGGCTAAAACGGGTCCCTGGTAAAAAGGCTGAATAGGGCTGTCCAAGACAGCCCCATTCACCCTTACCCAGCAGGAGTGAGGCGGCACGGGTGCCATCACACGATCACGTGATTGATCGGTCGGAACGACCGACCAATCACGACCCCGCTGTGCGTGGATCAGGATGGTGATCGGCGCCGGCGGGGGATCTCCTACCTTGCTCTGGTCCGGCAGGGGTCCCATCGGGATCGGTGGCGGCAGCAGGAGCGGTGGCAGCAGCAGCGGCTGTCCCGGTGGCAGGATACAGCAGGTGGTGAAGCCTGTTCAGCCAAAGGGCATGCTGGAAGTTGTAGTTTTGCAACAGCTGGAGTTCCAACTACAACTCCCAGCATGTAACTATGTAACTATGTAACTCCCAGCATGCCCTTTGGTAGTCTGGGCATGCTGGGGGTTTGTAGTTATGCAACAGCTGGAGGCACATTTTTTTCTACGAAAAAGTGTGAATCCAGCTGTTGCATAACTAGCGTTGGTATCTATTCTATTTATTTTTAGTACAAAATAAAAAAGTAAAACACTACATATACACATACCCCTACCCAGCCCCCCCCCCCTCAATAAAAAAACTAAAATAAAAAACGTCTTGTACGGCACTATTTTCCAAACGGAGCCTCCAGCTGTTGAAAAACAACTCACAGCCACTGACTGTCAAGGCATGCTGGGAGTTTTTCAACAGCTGGAGACACCCTGTTTGGGAAACACTGCCGTAGGGTATTTTTGTGGAGGATTCAAATCCCCAATTTAGGCCTCAAATGCACATAGCGCTCTTTCACGTCGGAGCCCTTTCGTATTTCAAGGAAACAGTTTAGGCCACATATGGGGTATCTCCGTACTCGGGAGAAATTACCAATTTTGGGGGGCTTTTTCTCCTTTTACCCCTTATGAAAAGGTAAAGTTGGGGTCTAACACCAGCATGTTAGAGTGTAAAAATATATATATCTTTTTACACTAACATGCTGGTGTTGCCCCATACTTTTAATTTTCAAAAGCGGTAAAAGGAAAAAAAAAAGACCCCCAAAGTTTAAAACACAATTTCTCCCGAGTACAGAACTACCCACTATGTGGGCGCACAACATGGCTCAGAAGTGAGAGCGCACCATGTACATTTGAGGTCTAAATTGGTGATTTTCACAGGGGTGGCTGATTGTACAGAGCTTCTGACTAACGTTAAACAATACATACCCAAATGTGACCCCATTTTGGAAACTACACCTCACGGAATGTAACAAGGGGTATAGTGAGCCTGAACAGCCCACAGGTGTTTGATGAATTTTCATTAACCCTTTAAGGACGCAGGGTTTTTCAGTTTTTGCATTTTCATATTTTCCTCATCACCTAAGAATCACGCTTTCAATTTTGCACATAAAATTCCATATGATGGCTTATTTTTTGCGCCACCAATTCTACTTTGCAGTCATTTTACCAAAAAATCCACGGCGAAACGGAAAAAAAATTAACTGTGCGACAAAATAGAAGAAAAAAATTCATTTTGTAGCTTTTGGGGGCTTCAGTTTCTAAGCAGTGCATTTTTTGGTAAAAATGACACTATCTTTATTCTGTAAGTCCATGCAGTTAAAATGATTACCTACTTATTGGATTTTGTCGTACTTCGGAAAAAAATCACAACTACATGCAGGAAAATTTATACGTTAAAAATTCCCATCTTCTAACTCTTATAACTTTTTTATTTTTCCGCGTACAGGCTGGTATGAGGGCTCATTTTTTGCACCGTGTTCTGAAGTTTGTATCAGTACCATTTTTGTATTGATCGGACTTTTTGATCGCTTTTTATTCATTTTTTCATTAGATAAAAAGTGAGCAAAAATTCGCTATGTTAGACTTTGGATTATTTTGCGCGTACGCAATTGACCGCTCGGTTTAACTAACAATATATAATTTTTTTTATAGTTCGGACATTTCCGCACGCGGCGATACCACGTTTATTTTTATTTACATAGTTTTTTTTATGGGAAAGGGGGGGTGATTCAAACTTTTATCAGGGAAGGGGTTAGATGACCTTTGTTAACTTTTTTTGCAGTGCTATAGCTCTTTTTGCAGAGCCAGTGCTATTAGCAGCTGGGACCGGGCGTACAGGTACGCCCTATGTTCTTAACAGGTTTAAGTTTGATGTTACTCAATTTTTCATTTTCACAAGGGAGAATAGGAAAAAGCCCCCCAAAATTTGTAGCCCCATTTCTTCTGAGTAAGAACATACCCCAAATGTGGATATAAAGTGCTCTGCGGGTGCACTACAATGCTCAGAAGAGAAGAACCGCCATTGGGCTTCTGGAGAGAAAATGTGTTTGTAAACACACATGGTCTTCATTTTCAAAGATAGTGCCAGAACAATGGATCCCCCCACATGTGAACCCATTTTGGAAATTACACCCCTCACGTAATGTAATTAGGGGTACAGTGAGCAGATTTTTGGAACAGTGGTCCGTGAAAATGAAAAATTAAATTTTTCATTTGCACAGCCCACTGTTCCAAAGATCTGTCAGACGCCAGTGGGGTGTAAATGCTCACTGCACCCCTTATTAAATTCTGTCAGGGGTGTAGTTTCCAAAATGGGGTCACATGTGGGGGGGGGGGGTCCCACTGTCCTGGCACCACGGGGGGCTTTGTAAACGCATATGGCCTCCCACTTCTATTCCAACCAAATTCGCTCACCAAAAGCTCAATGGAGCTCCTCTTCTGAGCATTGTAGTTCGCCCGCAGAGCACTTTACATCCACATATAGGGTATTTCCATACTCTGGAGAAAAAGCCTCCCAAAATTTGTAACCCCATTTCTTCTATTACCCCTTGTGAATTTTTGTGAAAAAAATAATATTTTTCATTTTAACGTCCAACTTTAGCGGAAATTTGTCAAGCACCTGCGGGGTGTTAAGGCTCACTGTACCCCTTGTTACGTTCCTTAAGGGGTGTCGTTTCCAAAATAGTTTTTTTTTGTCTGCTGTTCTGACACCATAGGGGCTTCCTAAATGCGACATGCCCCCCAAAAACCATTTAAGCAAAGTTTGTTTTCCAAAAGCCAAATGTGACGACTTCTCTTCTGAGCATTGTAGTTCACCCGCAGTGCACTTGACGTCCACACATGGGGTATTTCCATATTCAGAAGAAACGGGGGTTACAAATTTTAGGGGGCATTTTCTCCTATAACCCCTTGTAAAAATTTAAAATTTGGGGGAAGCCAGCATCTCAATGACATGTAAACATCTGACTTTAACGAAAAGTCGTCAAACACCTGTGGGGTGTTAAGGCTCAGCGCCCCCCCGAAAGCCATTTCAGAAAAACTCACTCTCCAAAATCTCATTGTCGCTCCTTCCCTTCTGAGCCCTCTACTGCGCCCGCCAAACACTTCACATACACATATGAGTTATTTCCTTACTCGCGAGAAATTGAGTTACATATTTTGGGGGGCTTTTTCTCCTTTTACACCTTGTAAAATTTAAAAAACTGGGTCTACAAGAATATGAGTGTAAAAAAAAATGAAGATTTTGAATTTTCTCCTTTACCTTGCTGCTATTCTTGTGAAACACCTAAAGGGTTAACACTTTCTGAATGTCATTTTGAATACTTGGGGGGGGGGGGGGGGGGGGAGTTTTTATAATGGGGTCATATACGGGGTATTTCTAATATGAAGACCACTCAAATCCATTTCAAAACTGAACTGGTCCCTGAAAAATTCTGATTTTGAAAGTTTTGTGAAAAACTGGAAAATTGCTGCTGAACTTTGAAGCCCTCTGATGTCTTCCAAAAGTAAAAACAGGTGATCTTTATGATGCAAAATATAAAGTAGATATATTGAATGTGTGAATCAATATATAATTTATTTGGAATATCCATTTTCCTTACAGGCAGAGAGTTTCAAAGTTAGAAAACTGCATAGTTTTCATGAAATTTTTGGATTTTTCCCCAAGAAAAGATGCTAGTAACGACGAAATTTACCACTATGTTAAAGTAGAATATGTCACGAAAAAACTCTCGGAATCAGAATAATCGGTTAAAGCATCCCAGAGTTACTAATGCATTAAGTGACAGTGGTCCTCTAAGCTGATTGGGATACCGCGGTTTTACCTGGTGGAACAGGAACTTGTACCAAATAGTGAGAATAAGGCTAGAAAGAAAAACAAAACTAGGCTTGGTTGGGGGGGAATGGCTTGGCGTGCTGGAGATGAGCCGCGCGTTTTAGGAGCTCTGTCCGGGGCCACTCATTTAGGGGCTAATATATGATACACTGGGAGGCAGATCCTGCAGGAAAAACGAGACAGTACCTGCTGATACCCCGGAGACCCGAGCCGCCACTATAACTGCCTTCTTTGTGCCTCAGCAACAGCCGAACTTGCCGCTGGAGCCTGCAGCACTGTTTCCCGCTCTGAATCCACAGACACCAACGAGTATCACTGCCAGAGCATCCATCTCTCCACACTTGCCGGAGCTGAAAGCGCTCTCCTCCTGCCACCTGCAGATCACCGATAGTGCCGGACGCGTGGCAGTGAGTACCTAAACCCCCTCCCTGCCTCCATTGCCTGCTGATAAGCGTCGTCACTGACTCGTGCTCACAACGCGGAGCGCCCCCCCGTGCAGAGCGCAGTGCACGGAGGTTGGAGGTGCCGCGGAGCGCGCTGCAGCAGTGGAGGCTGCAACTGACAGGGTCACATGTGCTCCTACTGTGCCTTCTCATGGCCCCTCCGATCTAATACCACCGAAGTCTGCCTCGTTGCTGCCCACCAGTCCCCTGCAGCTCACTGATATTGGTGCCTCTCACTGTGCTCCTACACAGGCCACCATTGCATGGTCACCTGTGCCCTCCTCTTCTGCAGCCTCTGACCGGCTCATGCCTCATCCCTCGCAGACAGGGCGTCAGAATGAGACCCCAGGGCTTGCCATACATAACCCAGGACCCTGCACCTCAGCCTACCCCTGCGGCTCAGGCTCCTACTCAGCTGGCCACACGCTCATCACCTGGCAGCTCTGGTACTGAACCCTCCCCGCCCCAGCTGCCTCTTCCTGGGCAGATGTCATGGACTCCGATAACTACTCCTAAGACAGAGGCTCCCCTGACTCTTCCACAGATAGTGATGTTCCTGACTACTGGGGTGCTAGCCATCCGGCCAAGAAGAAATTGTTTAAAACACCTTTGAAGAACCCACGCTCTGCTACTATGCAGACTGACTACTCCTCATATGATACTTTAACTGACACCAGGGGTCCAACCGCTCTGGCCCAGACATCTGGCCACCCTCCTGCCGCTTTACTTGACCAGTCTGTGTCAAATTGCCACAAAAAACTTTCCATCCAACAAATGGCAGAAATTGAACATCTGGATGACTTGGATGATAGAAATAGGAGAAACAATATACGAGTCAAGGGTCTTCCAGAAACAGTATTGCCGCAAGACATTCTGCTATCTTTACAGAGACTCTTTAATGAAGTCCTACAGAAACCTCCAGACTCTCCCCTGGAGCTAGACAGGGCACACAGAGCTCTCAAGGCTAAGGATCCGGATGCCAATAAGCCAAGAGATCATCTGCAGGGTCCATCACTACCTGGTTAAAGATGAAATTATGAGGAAGGCTCGTCGCTTGAAAACACTCACCTACAATGTGACTACTATCCATCTTCACCCCAACATGTCACTCCGTACGCTCAAACAGAGCGGCTTTGAAACCATTATTGTCGCTCCTGCAGAATGCTCAGATCCTCTACCGTTGGGGGTTCCCCTTCTCCTTGATTGCAAAACACGGCAGCGACGCTCCGACGCCCGGATGAGCTACATCGCTTTCTGGCAACCTTCAAACTCCCTCCGGTGCCCCTACCAGATTGGGATTGTATGTTCTTGCCTCCACTACCCAGGGGCCCTGTGCCTGCAGTACACCGCCCACCACTGGATGAAGGGCGACAGATGTCTGCTTTGATGCCGCTCCACTCGAGACAGAAAAGCAAGACCTGAACGGACTGATTGCTGCTACTTGCCCACTGTGTTAGCGATCTCTCTCCGACATAGTCTTACCCTCCTTGAGCCATCTGATAGGAAGATTGCTACCTGTCCTTATGCTGAAGATGCATTGTTATGTTTTTGTGATGGTCATTGTCTGTTTTTCCACTGTTGCTACTATTGGTCCTCTATCTGCCTACCGCTGTACTGTTGTCAGTAGGCTGCCTAGCTGATGCGGTGTCAATCACCCCTACCAATTGTTTTGTTCTCTTCACTTTGTGAAGAGTCCCATTCCTATCCATCATGCCCTGACCTTGCTCTCCTTTCTCTTCACACCTAGCTCCTCGCTTGAAAGGTACCTTGTGTCTGGTGCCTATTCCACAAGTATCCCAACTAGTTTGCCATTTGGACTGGCTCCACTTGGTTTCTGGCCCTTATGGCCGCTTCTCTTAGACCCCCTAGTGACCGTTCCCTTATTGTCGCTTTTTTTTTCTGTCCTCTCTATCTTTTCCCTCACGGACCCTTTTCTGTTTGTTTGCAGGATACCTCGAACTTCTCCTGTCCATCTCAGTGTCTGCTTCGCTCGAGACCTCCACGGCTTCCTCGGTGAGTGGTTCACTATTACATTACACCCAGATGGCAGCTGAACTCACACTCGCTACCCTGCACATACAGGGCTTCAACACCCCTGAAAAGAGAGCCCAAACGCTTTACACAATGCATAAACAAAAAATTACATGTCCTTGCCCTCCAAGAGACGCACTTTAAAGAAGGACATGTCCCACCTATCGCAGATAGATACTACAATACCTGGCTCCATAGCACTAACCTGGACGCCAGAACAAAGGGAGTATCTCTTACTTTTCACAAATCCCTCCCGATTACGGTCTTATCCTCCGCAATTGACCCCAACGCCCACTACTCTTGCGCAAACTGCGAGATAGCCGCACACAAACTGACAATAGCCGCCATATATGCACCGAATCATGAACAGATACCTTTTCTTCTCGGGACGCTAGATGCTTTAAATGCTTTTGCCATTGGCCCAATACTACTGTATGGATACTTCAACTTGCCACTCTTCCCCCAGGTAGACACGGTCGACCCTGTCCCATAGTAAGCTCTGCGCCTTGAGAAGGAAACTATATTCAATGCAGCCGAGCGATGTCTGGAGGACATTGCACCCGCAAGGACGTGATTACACCTACTCTCATCCCAGGGCAATCTATAGCCGAATTGACTACATTCTCTACCCCCATCACCTCCTTCCCTCAGTCACTAACGCCAAGATTGGAGTGATAACGTTGTCAGATCATGCCCCGGTCATATGCTCCATCACGCTTCCCTCCTTTGCCAAGCCCCAATCCAACTGAAGACTGAACGAATACCTCTCTTGGATACACTGTGTCCAGGAGCTTCAGGCCTCGATCTCATTTCCAAACAGATCACGTCTCTGATCCCTCTTCCCCATTGATTAAATGGGAAGCACTTAAGTGTGTGCTAAGGGGGGTCCTGATGAAGCACGGGGCTAGGCTCAAGAGGGAAGTTTCTGCGCAAATGTCCTCCCTCCTACATGAACTACACACTTTGTAAATCCAGCACAAGCAATCCAAACTAGATCTGGTTTTCAGAGAACTCATTCGAGTTCGCAACAACATTCTGGCCTTAATGAACTCCCAATACAGATACTACAAACAGATAACGGGTAGAATGTTCTATGAATGGGGAAATAAGTCTGGGATACTACTGGCCAACGCCCTTAGGGAGAAGAAATACACCCTATTCGTCCCCACAATTAAGCCGGACCCAAGTGGGATTGGGTGCGCACATGTTGAACCGGATCATGGTCCTGTACTCCCGTCCCCATGTTCAGATCAGAGTAAATGGCCGGCTTTCAGAACCCTTTAGCATTTGTAACGGCACGAGACATGGTTGCCCCTGTTGTATGTGCTCTGCATGGAACACCTCCTTATAGCCATTCGACAGAATCCTAACATACGGGGGTTCCTTGTCCAGCCTTGCCATTACAAATGCTCTGCATTTGCAGATGACCTTTTCTTGTACCTCTCAACCCCTATTACCACACTTCCCTCCCTCTTGTCCACCATACAGACATTCTCAGGCTATAGCAACTACAAGTTAAATCCCTCTAAATGTGAGGCCCTTAATGTCACACTACCTGAACGAGTAATCCAACACTTATGCTCCTCCTATCCTTTCAAATGGCAGCAGACCTCTATTACATATCTGGGAATCCAGGTTCCGTCCAACCTATCGACTCAATTTCCCACCCATCTTAAACCTGCTCAAATCAGACGTGGCACGTTGGGAGGGCAGAGAGTTCTCCTGGTTGGGCAGGATAAACATTATGAAGATGAATATACTCCCATGGTTGCTGTACTTGTTTTCTAGCATTCCATTACACATTCCCCTTATTTAAAGAGCTCTCGGCGCTGCAGTCTAGCTTGGTTTGGGCTCATAAACCCTCTCGACTAGCACGACATATACTCATCAGGCGAAAGTCAGAGGGAGGGCTGGCCTTGCCAGACTACCAACTGTACAATACGGCCACAGTACTGACAAGAGTATTGGACTGTTACCATCATGACCACGACAAACAGTGGGTCGCCTTCGAGGGTAGACTAATGGGACATGACCCTAGATTTCATTTATGGCTCCCCCAATTTACAGCATCCCCATCTGCAGTCCGTGACCTCCGACCTATACTTTTTTTTGCCAGATCTCACCGCGCATACATCTCTAGACTATCCCTCCTCACCCCCGATAGTCCTCTACTCCCGCTTTTTGACAACCCGGCCTTTCCGTCAGCCTTATCTCCTGGCATCTTCCTGACCTTTAAAAGTACTTAGGGTATCTTGCTCCGTTCCCTCTTGACCTCGACAACCCTGACAGACCTTTTGGGAGATACACCACCCTCCCCAGTTCATATCTTTCAGTATCACCAACTGTGCCACTTCTATAACGCGAATAGTACGTTGCTGCATCTACATTGCCCCCTGACTGAGTTTGAGAAGTTGTGCTCTTCTGCCTCCCCCACCCTCAGGATGATTAGCACTCTCTACCCCCTTCTACTTGCTGCATCGACCAAAGGCACGCTATCATTTTGCGAGAGCTGGGAGAGGGAATTAGGTCATCCCATTCCTGCGGAGGACTGGCGTAGGGCCCTGTCCCACTGCCATCGCACCTCGATCTCCTGCAAGGCACAGGAGACTAACTATAAAATATTAACTAGGTGGTATAGAGCGCCAGCATTACTCTCTAAAATGTACCCGGGAGTGGCGCATAGTTGTTGGAGGTGTGGGGGACCCGGAGGCACAATGCTTCATGTCTGGCTGAACTGCCCGCCCCTATCCAACTACTGGTCTCAGGTCCTTGATGTTATTGCACATATTACTGGCACGTATCTCCCAAGAATACCAGAAACCCTACTACTTTCAATTTTCCCAGCTGACATACCCAGAGGACGCACCAGTTTCTTAGCTTTCTTGCTTTTAGCGGACAGAACCTTAATACCACGCCTATGGATGTCTCCATCACTGCCCTCAATCTCTTCATGGCTGCCTGAGATATCTTATCTGTGTAGGATGGAGGAATTGACGGCAGACTACAAACACCAAGTGAACAAACATGTCTCTTTATGGAGCCCCTGGTTAACCAATTAGCGCTCACATAACCCACATTCACGTATGTGATTTCCTCCACCCCTTCAGAGCATTAATGGCACGTTGTCACATCTCACGCCGCTTACCTGGAGTGTCACAGGATGTCGTGGAGGCTGGAGACTACGACGATCTTGAGGTATACCGTCCTGTTTGTCCTGCTCCCTCTTACTTCCTGCTTGTCTTCTCACCCTCCTCTCTTCCTACTTCCCCCTCGCTCCCCTTTTCCTCCCTTTCTGCTTTTTTTTCCTCTTCCTGTTTATTAGCATTAAGTTTCTTCTGCTAATTTGTTGTGAGGGGGCTAATTTTGGAGATCTCCAATTCCAAACTGCGAGACTCCCCCAGACCGCAACGTATCGTAGCGACTTGCCACTGGTATGTCATCACTCTAGGGTCTATTGTACCACAGTACAGCACATTTCCTGGAGACTGTTTATCGTTATGCCACCTTACCATGCAGTTCCTACTGTTTAATTTGTGAAATGTATTGAAACTTCAATAAAACGCTTATTTAAAAAAAAAACAAAAAACTAGGCTTGGTTGCAAATGAAATCATCATTACATGCGCTAGAATAAGTAAATAAATCATGAATGCTTCATCCAAGGGTCGGGCAAAACTGTGCAAGAAGAGCGGCATAGCACTGAGTGGTAATGGTCCCGCATTGCTATGGGCTAAGTCACCAGCATCAGGCTTTCTCATTTTTGCACTTAAAGGGGTACTCCGGTGGTTAAGATTTTTGGCTATATCTTCTTTTAATGTTCATGTTTTTTGCAATTGACATGTATTATATATTTGTGTAGCATGTGTCTTTTTTTCTTACCTGTTTGTGGGCCAGGAAGTTCTGTAGTTCTGTGTTGGATCTCTGACTGTTGTCCTCAGGTTAGGATTAGGCTGTGGACAAGATGTCATGTTTTTTTTTTTCTCTATTCTTTCAAAACGGCATGACAGATAGACCACGCCCCCTCATCTTCCCCTCCAGGTGGTCACAGGTGTGCATGAGAGCAAGAAGCTCCTACACAGCTCCTCATCTCCCCTCCCCCCTGCTTTGTCTTGTGAGGACACAGGTCTGTACTGAAAGAAGACAGAGCAGATGCATGTGAAGGGGAGGAAGTGTTATGTGAAGGGATAACAAGGTGCACGGGCTGGAGATGTATAGACTGCAGGGGAATAAATCTCGGACTGGGGATGATTTCTATATGTGAAGGGGGGGGGGGGGGGGGGACTCCTGAATGACATATGCTGGGAGTTGTAGTCCCTGTTATGTGTGTGTATGCTAGTGTTTCCAAACCAGTGTGCCTCCAGCTGTATCAAAACTACAACTCCCAGCATGCCTGGACAGACTTTGGGCATGTTGGGAGTTGTAGTTTTGCAACAGCTGGAAGCACACTGGTTGGAGGACACTGTCCTAGCCTATTCAGCATACACATTATGTTACACCAGTGTTTCCAAACCAGTGTGCCTCCAGTTGTTGTAAAACTACAACTCCCAGCATTCCCTGACAGCCTTTGAGCATGCTGGGAGTTGTAGTTTTGCAACAGCTAGAGGCACACTGATTGGGAAACACTGGCCTAGCCTATTCAGTGTATTACAAAGTGCATTGTTTCCCAACCAGGGTGTCTTCAGCTGTATCAAAACTAGTTTTGCAACACCTGGAGGCACCCTGGTATGGAAACACTGGTGTATGCCCTATAGAGGTGTGGTGAACCACAACCCCCAGGAGACTACTGAGGCAGCATGCTGGTATTATACCACAGACTGAAGACTCCTGAATGACACATGCTGGGAGTTGTAGGCCCTTTTGTGTGTGTATGCCAGTGTATCCCAACCAGGGCTGATTATATTAGTGTGCTGTGCATAAGGGGGCCGACCTGGGAAAATAGTATGGTGGGTAAAGGGCGGAACAAAGAAAAAAAAAAAAAAGGAGCAGCCCCAAACCAGCAAGGCATGTGGCATGCTGGGATTTGTAGTTTTCAGCACAGCAAGAAACAGGAAATGGAAGCAAAGATAGGAAAACAAAGTGGGGGATAAAAAGACAACAAAGAACGGAAATAGAGTAGGCTAAACAACAAAAATAGAAACGAAACAAAACAAATAGGGCAAGTCAAAAACTGAAAAACACGTTGACCACCGGAGTACCCCTTTAAGTTTTTTCCTCCTTACCTTCTAAAAATAACGCATTTAATTTTCCACCTACAAACCCACATAAGGGCTTGTTTTTTTGCAGCACTAATTATATGTTGTAATCAAATCAATCATTTCCCAACAAAATCTACAGTAATGCAAAAAAAAAATTACACACACACATTTATATATATATATATATATATATATATATATATATATATATATATATATATAATAAACACCCAAAAGTACCAAAATGTATGTTGGTTTCTATGCAGTGCACTTTTTTCGGTAAAAATTGAAAGTTAAAAACATTTGTAAATTACTTCTATTACAAAATCTTAATCCTTCCAGTGCTTATTAGCTGCTGAATACTACAGAGGAAATTCTCTGCTGACATCATGACCACAGTGCTCTCTAATGACATCTCTGTCCATTTTAGGAACTGTCCAGAGCAGCATATGTTTTCTATGGGGATTTTATACTATTCTGGACAGTTCCTAAAATGGACAGAGATGTCAGCAGAGAGCACTGTTACAAAAATAAAGTTTCCTCTGTAGTATTCAGCAGCTAATAGGTACTGGAAGGATTAAGATTTTTTTTTATAGAAGTAATTTACAAATCTGTAACTTTCTGGCACCAGTTGATTTAACCCCTTAAAGACTAAGGACGTACCGGTACGTCCTGAGTCCTTTCCCTTTCTATAACGCGGTGAAACACTGATCGCGGTGCAGCACACTATTAACCCTTTAGATGCGGCATTCAAAGTTGAACGCCGCGTCTGAAGTGAAAGTAAATCACTGCCGGTTAGCTCAGGGGGCTGTTTGAGATCGCCGCGGCAAAATTGCGGCGTCCCGAACAGCTTACAGCACACAAGGAGGGTCGCCTACCTTGCCTCCTGGTGTCCGATCACCAAATGACAGCTCAGTGCCTGAGATCCAGGCATGAACAGTCAAGCGGCAGAATCATTGATCACTGGTTTCCTATGAGAAACCAGTGATCAATGTGAAAGATCAGTCTGTGCAGTGTTATAGCTCCCTTTAACACCTCCCCTAATAAAAGTTTGAATCAGCCCCCTTTTCCCGTTTAAAAAAAAAAAGTGTAAATTAAAATAGGTCAATGGCGTACGCGCAAAAAAATTTCAACAGTCTAAAATTGTGTATTTTTGGTCACTTTATATCATGAAAAAAATAAAAAGCGATCAACAAGTCCCATCAATACAAAAATGGTACCGCTAACAATTTCAGATCACGGCACAAAAAATGAGCCCTCATACTGCCCCATATGAAAAAATAAAAAAGTTATAGGGGTCAGAAGATTACAATTTTAAACGTACAACTTTTCCTGCATGAAGTTATGATTTTTTTTTTCAGAAGTAGGAAAAAAAATCAAACCTATAAAATTAGGGTATTATTTTAATCGTATGGACCTACAGAATATAGGGAATGTGTCATTTTTACCCAAAAATGTACTGCGTAGAAACAGAAGCCCCCAAAAGTTACAAAATGGCTTTTTTTCAATTTTGTCTCACAATGATTTTTTCGCCGTAGATTTTTGGGTAAAATGACTGATGTCATTACAAAGTAGAATTGGTGGCGCAAAAAATAAGCCATCATAAGGATTTTTAGGTGCCAAATTGAAAGAGTTATGCTTTTTTAAAGGTAAGGAGGAAAAAACAAAGAGCAGAAATTGAAAAAACCCTGGTCCTTACGGGGTTAAAAAAAAAATTCCACCGCAGTAACCCTTTAATGTGTAGGTCCATAAGATTAAAATGATCGGACAACAATTAGGCAGGTAAAGGCATTATCCCCTCAGATGATCACAGCTGTTTCACCCGGTGGTTCCGATCAGCTCCATTGAACAGCCAGGATAAAACATTTTTTTTATTTTTTTTAAAGAGGCATCTAAAGGGTTAATGCCGGGCATCACCGTGATTGATTGTGTCCGCATTAGCTGCAGGTCTAGGCGATTACCATAAAGCTGAGGTTATCTTTTTGTGAACTCACTTTCTCCTGTTGGAGTTTACTCTTTTACTACAAATCCCATAATTCCACTTTTCTCCCTCCAACACATCAGCCACTCTACCCATTTAATCACAAATGAGTGAATTCCATACAGAAGACAAGTGCTTTATAACCAAAGTACCTCCAGCTGTTGAAAATTCCCTGTGGTCGCTCCACCCATTGAAGCAGAACAGTCTTCCTGTCATCACCTAACTAGTAAGGTAGTGTCCTGGAAATACCCGAGAAATGAGTCACTGCATATGCTGTTAAAAATGAACATCCAGAGCAAAGATCACATAAGAATTGTGATACAAGCCATCAGAGACAGGTACAGGCCTTACATTATGAACTACACTAACATTACAGATCAAAACAAATTCCTGGAATACCCCTTTAATTCTTTTAAAATGATGACTCCTAAATCCCTTTCCTCAGATTCTAAAAGGTAAGGACTGTTTCAAATATTCTATATTCATGCCCATAGTGCATTATCTTGCACTTACCCACATTAAATTTCAGTTGCTAGAATTCTGACTATTCTTCTAGTTTACCTAATTCCTTTTCAATTTGGCGTATCCCTCAAGGAACATCCACCTTGTTACAAAAAAGACCCACCTTACCAAGGAGACCTTGTGCAATATCACTTAAAAAGACATTAAACAAGAAAGATGGGTCCCAGTACAGATTCCTTAGGTGCCCTACTGGTACCTCCTTGCACAGCCTGGCCAGACCCTTGGATGAAGTAACCACGGTTTCCTTGTTTTATGATTTGTATTATTACCTATGAGACTATTTCGCATAACGGCAACCTCTGCACTGTGACCCCGCCCACAATTTGTATGGTGCCAATTTTCTAACTGTATAAAGCCTGCTGAGTGCAGAAGTGTTTATGACAATCTGAGGAAGGGGGACCCAGTCCATAGTACACATCAAAACAATTATACATCTATAAGATCATTTGTAAATACAGGGTACATTATAACATAAATACAGGGTATAAGGCTACCAAATTAAGCTGTTTGTGATAGATATGACTGTCAGGTAAAATGGGAACCAGTAGCAAATAGTGAGAGCGAGGCTACACAGAAAAACAAAGCTAGGCTTGCTGAGTGAAACAGTGCTTGTGACAATCTGAGGTAGGGGAACAGGAAGCCCCTGAAACAAATTTTTTTTTTTTAATAAACCAGCCAATCCAGCATTTAAAAATAAAAGTGACTTGAAAATCTTTTTTCTGCACCAAGCAGTGCAGAAGGGTCTTTTTTATTTTACTTCACAGCCAGTGGATGATTCCATTTCAACTTTACATGTAATGTGTTATACTTAGTGTTATACAGTACTTTAATGTACGTTATAGTAATGTGTTATACTTACTCTAACCGGGCTTCATTAGAGGTACAGGTTAGTGACTAGCCTGTACCTCTGATGAAGCTCAGTTAGAGTGAAACACGTTAGGGGGGCTGTGTTTGTTATGGTTTTAAATATCATTTTTGCCACAGTATCGGTAGCCTTTAGACTGCAGCCTTAGGCTAAATACACTCCACAGCGTGACCATCTAGTCTGGTATATGCGATTACACGTCCCATATTTATAAAAACTGTTATACATCTTGTTTATACTAGGGACTCTGTGGCAATATAGGTGATTTTAAAGAAGTGTCAGTTCTTAACTGCGCAATAAAAGTTATGTTTTACTAGGGATAGAAAGGTTCAATCGTGCCATTTCATAGGGCACCTTGGTTGATGCTGTTAGATACCATTCCCTAATGAGGGTATTTTTTTCGGTTCTAATGCTGCTGTCCCTTCAAAATAACTCAACACAGCCATTAATTTCTAAACCTTGGCAACAATAGGGAGTACACCTCTAAGTGGACGTGTCCAAATTTTGTGTGGCCACCATATTTTTTCCAGCAGTGACTTTAGCATTTCGGGCATGGAAATTACCAGAGCTTCAAAGGTTGCCACTGGAGTCCTGGTGGATGTTCTAGACCTTTGTGCTCCCCCATCTTCTGTTTGGGGATGCTCCACAGATTGCTCAGAGTTTAGGTCTGGACACATGCTTGTCAGTCCAACACCTTTACCCTTAAACTTGTTTAACAAGGAAGTAGTCTTCTTGGAGGTGTGTTTGGGGGTCTTTTTCATGCTGAAATACAGCCCTGTGGTCTAGTCTCCAAAGGGAAGGGATTCATCGTTCCCTCAATGAACTGTAGGTCCCCAGTGCCAGCAGCACTTACGCAACCCCAGACCATGACACTCTCACCACCATACATTACTGCAGGAAAGACACTTGTCTTTGTATTCCTCACCAGGTAGACAGCCAAGTAAAATCAATGGATTTATTAGATGCAACGCGTTTCGCTGCGCATGCGCAGCTTCATCAGGCATGACAAGGGAAGGCTGGTAACAGATATATATACCTCCAGGAATTAACCATTAGAGTGCTTTTTGAAAAAGTTGTTACATAGAATTACATATCCATATGACAATGTATGAAAAAAATATATAGAAAGGTATAAATAAATATACGTAGATAAACAAAAAAATAGTAATAAAACAGCAATATGAAAGCACAATGCAATCCTGTGAACATATATATATATAGATATATAAAATATAATATAATTATCGCATGTGGTGTGAATATAACACCACAAGCGACTCAAGAAGTAACACCGCTTAGTCACCGGTGCGGCATTCAACAACACAAGTTGGATATTATTTCAAAAAATGTATATGATATAAAAAGCTATGTATATTAATTCAAGGGATAGAAAAATTATTTATTTGTATATCGCTGCCTTATTAAAATAAAAAAGAATAAATAGATGACAGTGCGATAAACCAAATCGCAACTGGCCAGAAGGAAATGTATGAACACTACTTAGAAAATAAGATGAACTCGAATAGCTAGTGCGGTATTGAATACAGCAACCGGCGAAAACGCAGGGTGTGAATATTCGTACAAAAATACAAATTAACAAACAATAAATAAATAAAAAATACAAAAGTATTTATATGTAGAAAAGAAATAAAAATAAAAATAAACAGAACTTAAATAATAAAACATAAAAAATAATAAATAAACAGTGGGGCGCTGCAGGGTGAACAGCACAGAAGGAACGAAAAGAAATCAAGGTATAATATTTTCGAAATTAATCCATATGAAGAAATGGGAAATTTTTAAACCCCAAATAATCAAATTATTTAACTGTATCGATACATTCGTTAAAACCTTGAGTGTGCAAAGTATGTAGTTTGTGAATCCAAAAGGATTCGCGATTGTTTAATCTTTGTATTCTATTAGGTAAATGAATGGGGATAGTTTCTAGAATAATTAATTTTAAAGTTTCAGTGTTTTTTTGATGATGAAGAGTGAAGTGTCGAGACAAACTATGCAACAAAAAACCATGTTTTATGTTCCATCTGTGTTTGTTCATCCTGGAGCGCACCGTTTGTGTGGTACGACCAACGTATTGGCGGTCGCAACCACAGGTTAATAGATAGATAGCAAAAGTGGTGTCGCAATTTAGTGAATCCCTAATTTTAAATGTTTGTTGTGTAAAAAAGGAAGAAAAAGTATCAGTTTGAATGATCCATTCACAACAAAGGCAGCGACTTTTTTTACAAGGAAAACAATACGGTTTAATAGAACAAGAATTCTGTGGTGTTCGGAAAATCTGCTGGGGGCTAATAAATTGCTGAGATTTTTGGAACGTCTGTAGGTGACATTAGGGACTGGGGGAATTAATTGGTTTAGAATTTTATCATTTTGAATAATGGGCCAATTTTTAGTTAATATTTTTCTAATATTAGATGCCTCAATATTGAAATTCGTAACAAAATTATATCTAAAGGGGTTATGAGGCTGTTTGGAACTGGATTTTTTAGAAATAGATGTAACCAAATCAGATTGTTTTCTATCTTTCACCTTCACATATGCCTTGGTAAGAAGCGATTTAGGATAGCCCTTTTGTATAAAGCGTTGTTTTAAAACCTCAGCTTGAGAAATAAAATCTGAATCAGAAGTACAATTTCTGCGAATTCGTAAATATTGGCCGAATGGCACCCCTCAGCCAGCTTGGATAATGTGCACTATCGAACTGTAAAAAACTGTTAATATCGACAGATTTGAAAAAAAGTCTTCGTGGAAACAGTGCCATCAACTGTTTTATGGATATCAAGGTCTAAAAATTGGATAGAATTTTCTGCATAATGCATGGTAAACTTTATAGCCCATGCATTAGTGTTCAACTCATGTACAAAGAGGTCAGCTTCATGTTTGGTACCTACCCAGATCAAGAAAAGGTCATCTATATAACGACGAAAGAAAAAAACAGACTTAAAATACAGGGACTGTGCCATGACAAGGGACTCGAATCGCCCCATGAACAAATTTGAGTCCCTTGTCATGGCACAGTCCCTGTATTTTAAGTCAGTTTTTTTCTTTCGTCGTTATATAGACGACCTTTTCTTGATCTGGGTAGGTACTAAACATGAAGCTGACCTCTTTGTACATGAGTTGAACACTAATGCATGGGGTATAAAGTTTACCATGCATTATGCAGAAAATTCTATCCAATTTTTAGACCTTGATATCCATAAAACAGTCGATGGCACTGTTTCCACGAAGACTTTTTTCAAATCTGTCGATATTAACAGTTTTTTTTACAGTTCAATAGTGCACATTATCCAAGCTGGCTAAGAGGGGTGCCATTCGGCCAATATTTACGAATTCGCAGAAATTGTACTTCTGATTCAGATTTTATTTCTCAAGCTGAGGTTTTAAAACAACGCTTTATACAAAAGGGCTATCCTAAATCGCTTCTTACCAAGGCATATGTGAAGGTGAAAGATAGAAAACAATCTGATTTGGTTACATCTATTTCTAAAAAATCCAGTTCCAAACAGCCTCATAACCCCTTTAGATATAATTTTGTTACGAATTTCAATATTGAGGCGTCTAATATTAGAAAAATATTAACTAAAAATTGGCCCATTATTCAAAATGATAAAATTCTAAACCAATTAATTCCCCCAGTCCCTAATGTCACCTACAGACGTTCCAAAAATCTCAGCAATTTATTAGCCCCCAGCAGATTTTCCGAACATCGCACACCACAGAATTCTTGTTCTATTAAACCGTATTGTTTTCCTTGTAAAAAAAGTCGCTGCCTTTGTTGTGAATGGATCATTCAAACTGATACATTTTCTTCCTTTCTTACACAACATTTAAAATTAGGGATTCACTAAATTGCGACACCACTTTTGCTATCTATCTATTAACCTGTGGTTGCGACCGCCAATACGTTGGTCGTACCACACAAACGGTACGCTCCAGGATGAACAAACACAGATGGAACATAAAACATTGTTTTTTGTTGCATAGTTTGTCTCGACACTTCACTCTTCATCATCAAAAAAACACTGAAACTTTAAAATTAATTATTCTAGAAACTATCCCCATTCATTTACCTAATAGAATACAAAGATTAAACAATCGCGAATCCTTTTGGATTCACAAACTACATACTTTGCACCCTCAAGGTTTTAACGAATGTATCGATACAGTTAAATAATTTGATTATTTGGGGTTTAAAAATTTCCCATTTCTTCATATGGATTAATTTCGAAAATATTATACCTTGATTTCTTTTCGTTCCTTCTGTGCTGTTCACCCTGCAGCGCCCCACTGTTTATTTATTATTTTTTATGTTTTATTATTTAAGTTCTGTTTATTTTTATTTTTCTTTCTTTTCTACATATAAATACTTTTGTATTTTTTATTTATTTATTGTTTGTTAATTTGTATTTTTGTACGAATATTCACACCCTGCGTTTTCGCCGGTTGCTGTATTCAATACCGCACTAGCTATTCGAGTTCATCTTATTTTCTAAGTAGTGTTCATACATTTCCTTCTGGCCAGTTGCGATTTGGTTTATCGCACTGTCATCTATTTATTCTTTATTTTATTTTAATAAGGCAGCGATATACAAATAAATAATTTTTCTATCCCTTGAATTAATATACATAACTTTTTATATCATATACATTTTTTGAAATAATATCCAACTGTTGTTGAATGCCGCACCGGTGACTAAGCGGTGTTACTTCTTGAGTCGCTTGTGGTGTTATATTCACACCACATGCGATAATTATATTATATTTTATATATCTATATATATATATATGTTCACAGGATTGCATTGTGCTTTCATATTGCTGTTTTATTACAATTTTTTTGTTTATCTACGTATATTTATTTATACCTTTCTATATATTTTTTTCATACATTGTCATATGGATATGTAATTCTATGTAACAACTTTTTCAAAAAGCACTCTAATGGTTAATTCCTGGAGGTATATATATCTGTTACCAGCCTTCCCTTGTCATGCCTGATGAAGCTGCGCATGCGCAGCGAAACGCGTTGCATCTAATAAATCCATTGATTTTACTTGGCTGTCTGATGGTTCCTCTCTGCGCCAGACAAACTCCTGACTTCCTGGTCATTCGCTTTTGATTCTACTCTTACCCAGGAGGGCTGCAGTGGACCTTCTTCCATATCTCTTCTGCTCTTGACCTTGTTGTGTGTGGGCGCACAACCAACTTCGGTAAGCGGCTTGGGAATTACCGTCCCCTACCCCCACCTGCAAGATCTACTGATCCCGCACATGAGGCGCCTTCCTTTCTTTCTCTAGATTTCACCAGGTAGACGCTAGACACAGCTGAACCAAATACATTTATCTTGGACCACAGAACATTGTTTCAGTATCCTTAGTCTACTTGTCTTCAGCAAACTGTTTTGCAGGCTTTCTTGTGCTTCATGTTTAAGAGAGGATTCCTTCTGGAACAACAGCCACAAAGATTTGATGCAGTGTGCGGCATATGGTCTGAGCACTGATAAGCTGACCCCCCCGCCCCTTCAACCTTTGGTTGACCAAGGCAAAGTCTGTTCTGGGTGATACCTGTCCACTGTATGGTCTTGCCCACCGTGATGCAGCTAAGTTTCAGGGTCTTTGCAATCTGATATATTATCTCCTTATGTAGAACAATTTTTTTTCCATCTCTTCAAAAAGTTCTGTATTAACCCCTTAAGGACCTAGGGCGTATTGGTATGACCGGGCTCCCTGGTACGTGAAGGACCCAGGACGTACCTGTATGCCCGTGGGAATTTCGGTCCTCGCCATGCACCGGAACAGGATGCGTGCTGAAAATATTCAGCAGGCATCCCGTGTAAATGCCTGGGGGGGGGGGGGGGGGGTCACCTGGGGACAAAAAAAGGGTGATTGGTGAAGCCCGAGTCGGCACCAATCACCCTTGCCTCGGTGAGATTAGTCAGCTGGACCGAGCAGTCCCGAGCGGCGGTACCAGCGGAGGAATCTAACAGCAGGAGGTAAGCACTGTTTGCCTCCTGCTGTTGCCTAGCAACAACTCCCAGCCAAAGGGCATGCTGGGAGTTGAAGTTTTTCAACAGCTGGTGGCACAACTGCAACTCCCAAATACCCTTTGGCTGTCTGGGCATGCTGGAAGTTATGTAGTTATGAAAATTTTTGCCTCCAGCTGTTGCATAACTACAACTCCCACCATGCATTGACAGCCAAAGGCATGCTGGGAGCTATAGTAGAGCGCCTCCAGCTGTTGAAAAACTACAACGCTCAGCATGCCCTTTGGCTGTCAGTGAATGCTGAGAGTTGTAGTTTTGCAACAGCTGAAGGCACACTGGTTGTGAAACACAGCGTTTGTTACGTAACTCCGTGTTTTGCAACCAGTGTGCCTCCAGCTGTTGCAAAACTACAACTGCCAACATGCATTCACAGACCGTATATGCTGGGAGTTGTAGTTTTGAACAGCTGGAGGCACGCTGGTTGCGAAACACTGAGTTAAGTAATATACTCAGTCTTTTGCAACCAGTGTGCCTCCAGCTGTTGCATAACTACAACCCTCAGCAAGCACGGACAGCCAAAGGGCATGCTGGAAGTTTTAGTAGTATGTCCCCGGCTGTTGCATAACTACTAGTCCCAGCATGCCCTTCGGCTGTCACTGCACGCTAAGAGTAGTAGTTTTTGCAACAGCTGAAGGCACACTGGTTGCGAAGCACCGAGTTAAGTAACAAACTCAGTGTTTTGCAACCAGTGTGCCTCCAGCTGTTGCATAACTACAAGCCCCAGTATGCACGGACAGCCAAAGGGCATGCTGGGAGTTGTAGTTTTGCAACAGCTGGAGGTTTGATTCCCCCCCCCCCCCATATGTACCCTGTACATTCACACAGGCGGGGGTTTACAGCTAGTTTCTCGCCGCAAGTTTGAGATGCAGCAAATTTTCGGCTGCAGCTCACACTCCTAGTGGAGAACTCGCTGTTAACCCCTGCCTGTGTGACTGTACCTTAAAAACACTACACTAACACATAAAAAGTATAAAAACACTAAAATTCACATAACCCTACACAGTCCTCTACCCCCCCCTCCCTTCCCGAATAAAAGTTAAAAACGTCCGGTACGGCAGGGTTTCCAAAACGGAGCCTCCAGCTGTTGCAAAACAACAACTCCCAGTATTGCCGGACAGCCATTGACTGTCAAGGCATGCTGGGAGTTTTAGGAATCACTTGCATAGAATACCCCAATGTCCACCCCTATGCAAATCCCTAACTAAGGCCTCAAATGCGCATGGCGCTCTCTCACTTCGGAGCCCTGTCGTATTTCAAGGCAACAGTTTAGGGTCATATATGGGTATTTCCGTACTCGGGAGAAATTGCCTAACAAATTTTGGAGGGTTTTTTTCTCCATTCACCCCCTTATGAAAAGGTAAAGTTGGGGTCTACTCCAGCATGTTATTGTAAAAAATTTGATTTTTTTACACCAACATGCTGGTGTTGTGTTGTCCCGGGCGCACAACAAACCTCAGGAGTGAGAGCGCCACGTACATTTAAGGTGATTTCTGCAGGGGTGGCTTATAGTTACAGCGGTTCTGACATAAAAAAAAAAAAAAAAAACGTGACTACATTTTGGAAACTACCCCCCTCATGGAACGCAACAAGGGGTATGGTGAGCCTTAACACCCCACAGGAGTTTGAAGAATTTTCGTTAAAGTTGGACGTGAAAATGAAAAAATTTTCATTTTCACAAGGGGTAATAGGAAAAAAGCCCCCCATAATTTGTAACACCATTTATTCTGAGTATATAAATGCCCCATGTGTGGACGTATAGTGCTCTGCTGGCTCACTACAGGTCTCAGAAGAGAAGGAGCGCCATTGGGCTTTTGGATCGAGAATTTGGCTGGAATTGAAGGCCATGTGCATTTACAAAGCCTTCATGGTGCCAGAACAGCGGAACCCCCCCCACATGTGACCCCATTTTGGAAACTACACCCTTCATGGAATGTAATAAGGGGTGTAGTGGGCATTTATGCCCCACTGGTATCTGAAAGATTTTTGGAACAGTGATCCATGAAAATGAAAAATTGTATTTTTCATTTGCACAGCCCACTATTCCAAAAGTCTGTCAAACGTCAGTGGGGTGTAAATGCTCACTGCACTCATTGTTGCATTCTGTGAGGGATGGTTTCCAAAATAGGGTCACACGTGGAGGGTGTCCACTTAGGGCTGGGCGGTATACCAGTTTATACCGGATACCGTTTATTTTTTTCTCCAACGGTATGAATTTTGCCCCATACCGCTATACTGGTGGGGCCCCTCCCCCACCCATGAATGAATTAGAGCCCACGGCTCCGCTCTGTCAGGGGAGAGCAGGATGAGACTCCTCATCCTCGCTCCCCCTGCAGTTTCAGGCCGGCTTCTCTCTGCAATCAGAGCCAGGGGAAAGCACAGAAACTGCATCCCCTGGCTCTGATGTTTCTCGGAGCCCCGAGCCGGCTCCCTGCTCCAGTCCACCTCTCCTCTCTCTTCGCCAGTGTTCATAACAAGCGCCCGCTCCCCTTGGTCCTGCGGTGTAAGGCAGAGCATTGCGCCGCATTTCTTCTAGTTCCGGCGCCCGCTCCTGAGGCCCCTAGTGCACGCTGCAGGACCGAGGGGAGCGAGCGCTTCAGGGGCGGACAGACCGCCTGTGAGGGGGCCCGCTGATCTTTGAAAGAGCGGCGGGCCCCCTCACACAACGTACGTGAGCTGCGCTGCTGCTGCTCACTGTTCTAAAGTGGCCGTGGCGCATAATAGCACAGTGGGCACTTTAGATCAAAATGTCAAATTCCCTCCTGGCGGAAGCGACAGCATCCTGAGCTGAACAATTCCGCCAGAGAGGAGCCTGTGTCCGTGCGGGAAGCGCCCACGTTACTGCATTGATGACAGGGGCACTTCCCAGCAGCCGCATCAGCGCACAGGTGAGGAGGGGGGGTTAATGGAAGCAGAGGGGGTAATGGAATAAGGGGAAGGATAGGATAAATGAAAGGATCAGGGGGGTTAATGGTTGCAGGGGGGTAATGGAAGCAGGGGGGTTAATGGAATGAGGGACAGGATGGGGTTAATGGGTGTAGGGGAGTTAATGGGTGCAGGGGGGTGAATGGAAAGAGGGGCAGGATGGGGTGAATGGAGAGATTTTTGCTGCCCTGACTCCTCATCCCCTGTAGTGCAGAGCTGTGATAGACAGCAACGGGGGAGTATACAGTACAATGCTGTTTGCCGAACCAGTGTACCTCCAGCTGTTGCAAAACTATAACTCCCAGCATGCCCAGACATCCGCTACAGCTGCAGACACACTGGTTCGGGAAACACTGATGTTCTGACACTAACAAGCCCCCCCCCCCCCCCCAAATACAGTTAAATACCGTGATAATTAAAAAAAAAAAAATACCGTGATACACATTTTTGGTCATACCGCCCAGCTCTATGTCCACTGTTCTGGCACCAT